>NC_134484.1:392370968-392523801 GCF_040206685.1 Ascaphus truei | reverse complement strand
TACCCTCTCTCTCCCACCCTCTCTCTCCCACCATCTCTCTCTCTCCCATCCTCTCTCTCCCACCCTCTCTCTCTCTCCCACCCTCGCTCTCCTCTCTCCCACTCTCTCTCTCTCTCCCACCCTCTATCTCCCACCCTCTCTCTCCCACCCTCTCTCTCCCACCCTCTCTCTCCCACCATCTCTCTCTCTCTCCCATCCTCTCTCTCCCACCGCTCTCTCTATTTCTCTCCCACCCCTCTCTCTCCCACCCCCTCTCTCCCACCCTCTCTCTCTTCCACCCTCTCTCTCTCTTCCACCCTCTCTCTCTCTCCATCCTCTCTCTCCTACCTCTCTCTATCTCTCTCCCACCATCTCTCTCCCACCATCTATCTCCCACCATCTCTCTCCCACCATCTCTCTCCCACCCTCTCTCTCCCACCCTCTCTCTCCCACCATCTCTCTCCCACTCTCTCTCTCTTCCACCCTCTCTCTCTCTTCCACCCTCTCTCTTTCTTCCACCCTCTCTCTCTCTTCCACCCTCTCTCTCTCTTCACCCTCTCCCACCCTCTCTATCCCACCCTCTCTATCCCACCATCTCTCTCTCTCTCCCACCCTCTCTCTCCCACCCTCTCACCCTATCCCATCCTCTCTCCCATCCTCTCTCTCCCTCTCTTCCACCCTCTCTCTCTCTCCCATTCTCTCTCTTCCACCCCTCTCCCATCCTCTCTCTCTCCCATCCTCTCCTTCTCTCTTCCACCCTCTCCCACCCTCTCTCTCCCTCTCCCACCCTCTCTCTCCCTCTCCCACCCGTTCTCTCTTTCTCCCACCCTCTCTCTCTCTCTCCCACCCTCTCTCTCCCTCTCCCACCATCTCCCACCCTCTCTCTTCCACCCTCTCTCTCTCTTCCACCCTCTCTGACCCTCTCCCACCCTCTCTCTCCCATCCTTTCTCTCTCTTCCACCCTCTCCCACCCTCTCTCTCCCATCCTCTCTCTCTCTCTTCCACCCCTCTCTCTCCCACCCTCTCTCTCTCTTCCACCCTCTCTCTCCCACCCTCTCTCTCTCTCCCACCATCTCTCTGTCTGTCACCCTCACCCACTCTCTCTGTTTTATCTTAACTGCACTATACCTACACCGAAATAACCTATTCTGCTTTCTTCCAGATCTGACTCTCAAGTTTCACACGGGAGACATCGGAAGACAGGTAGGGAATACCTCCCCTCCAGTATAGTACCTTGAGGGGAATGCGGATCAGGTAAGATCCCAGGCGGGATTGCTGCTTTGGAAATTGTTAAGAGGGGGCATCCTGACACTGGTTAATGGGTTCAGAAGGCATTCACGTCTGGCTTTTTTTTTTTTTGGTTCGGTTAGTGAGGTCAACACACACACACACACACACACACACACACACACACACACACACACACACACACACACACACACACACACACACTGCACTTTTCAAAATAAACCTACGTTTCTATGAAAATTTAAGTTTTAGTTTTTTTGCGGCCCACATAAACTTAAACCTTGTTTATTTGGCCCGTGTTAGCCTTTGAGTTTGACATGCTTGCTGTACTGTATGTGTTAGGGGGCGGGGGGGGATGTGTGTTGTTTATTGGGGGCAATTGTCCCCAATAAATATGCTATTGTGCCTTAACCCCTTCATTGCCTTAGCGGATTGCCGCTAAGGTAATGAAGCTGCTTTAATGTTTTCTTATTAATAGTGTGCGGGAGCAGGGGGGTCCCCTGAGCTGAACCGCATTGATTTCTGCCTCAGAGACCCCCTGCTTCCCGAGTTACAGGCCCCGGTTTGGGGCATCGGTGCCAGTGTCGCCGCCATCTTTATAGAGCCCACGTCATGTCTTGGACGCTATAAAGATGGTGGCGACATTGGCACCCGATGCCCCATACCGAGACATATGTAACTCGGGAAGCTGGGGGTCTCTGAGGCAGAAATCAATGCGGTTCAGCTCAGGGGACCCCATGCTCCCACACACTATTAATAAAAATACATTAAAGCAGCTTCATTGCCATAGCGGATAGCCGCTACGGTAAGGAATTATTATTTATTGTTATGTGTGTTTTAATACTAGTGTAGATGTGCAGGGGGTCTCCTGAGCTGAACCGCATTGGTTTCAGCCTCGGGACCCCCTACTTCAGGAGATATAGGCCCCTTTATGGGGTGCCGGTATCCCCTGCAGAATTTAAATGTCCCGGTCACGTGACGTGGGAGCTTTAAAGTGCAGGGGATACCGGCACCCCATAACGGGGCCTATATCTCCTGAAGTAGGGGGTCTTCGGACCTGAAACCAATGCGGTTCAGCTCAGGAGACCCCCTGCACATCTACACTAGTATTAAAATGTATTTGTTTAGTGTACGATCGCCTGTAACAGCCTTGCATAGAGATGGCAAAACTCCATGCAAATGTTACATGCGGCTTTTTTTTCTATCAGCTAGCGTACGTAAAGGTTAAGAACGCTAGCAGGGGGGAAAAAAGCATCACGTACGCTGTGGCTGTTCTGAGCTATTTTGAGCAGGTACGTTAAAAAATGGTCTCAAGGCCTTAGTGAATCACGTCCCCAGCTTCACTTTTTAACGAACCTGCTTTTTTGGAAAATCAGAACGCAAAGCCATTGAGCTTAGTGCATAGCCCCCAGAGTGATTATGAGAATAAGATTGTAATGTAGAGGATATCTGCATGTGTCTGCTTTTATGGAAAACTGAACTTGTCATATAAAGCAGTGAACCTCTCTGTTTCACCTTTCTCACTTTAGTATGCAAATCAAAACAAAGCCTGCTAAGAGCCTCTTAACAAAATAACAATTACGGTATGCAGAGAGCAGAGTACTGTAAAGAGGCTACATATGTCACTGCCATTTAAAAAAAAAAAAACTTCACCATAAGTCTTTTTATCCTCTAACATTACTGCTTTATTCAAGGCTATGATCTCTTTTCTGCCTTTGATACTATTATCCATTCTCTGCTCCTTCAGATTATACACTCTCTTTGTATCCATAACAAAGGCCTATTTCTCTTCATACTGTACCTCTCCAATCACTCATTTTCCACCTCCTTTGCTAACATGACTACATGTCATGTTGATCTTTCCTTTGATGTTCTGGGACCTCTTCTTTAATCCAATGCCAAGTCACTAAATATTTCTTAGCTATATACTTTTGGGTGGCACCTCGCTTCCTCAAACTTACCATTTCTAAAACTGAGCTCTGCATATTTTCTCCTAAACCAGTTCTAAAATCCTCTTATTCTTTCACAGTGAATGGCACCTGTAATGAATATATTCCCTTTGGGAGGTGAGCGTTAAGGGGTCTGTCTTGGAGGAATTGGACAATTTGCCATGGCTGTTTGGCCACAGCTGTTTAGCCACTGTTAGACAATTCACCACTTCTGTTTCACTGCCGGGTTTAGTTTTTACAGTTTATTTTTTTTTAGGATATAGGGTTAGGGGTTAAGGTTAGGGGTTACAGTATTGTAGATGTTAAGGTATGTACTATTATGTTAGGGGTTAGGGTTTAGGGCTAGTAAAGGTTAGGATTGGAGGTTATTATTTAGGGATTTTAGAGTTTACAGGGTTTGGGGTTTAGGAGTTAAATTTAGGCATTTTAGGTTTAGGGGATATCGATTAGGGTTTTCAGGGTTAGGGGTTAGGATTAGAGTTTAAGGGTTAAAGTTAGGATTAGGGTCAGGGTTTAGGGTTATGGGTTAAGGTCCTAGGTTGCCGTTATCTACATTACCCAAAATGACTCGGAATAGCCCAGACTTCATGGGTTATCTTTGGTGGCGAACTGTCCTTGTGGCCAACTGCCAGAAGCCAAACAGCCACGGTAAACTGTCCTAGACCCCTGTCCTGGGAACTTTTCTATTTTCTCTCTACATATTTTCGCTAGGTGACACTATTACATATTTTGGGTTCAAATATCCCCTCTACGTTAATAATGTGTATTATGAAACAAATGTATGTTTTTATATATATATATATATATATATATATATATATATATATATATATATATATATATATATGTGTGTGTGTGTGTGTTATTTATATATATATATATATATACGAAAAGAGAATAGAGAGCGCAAGCCCCATAGCATAAAATTGGACATTTAATAAAAATAGGGATTGGGGGAGGGAATAAGAACACTCACAAAGGTAGTAAATAACATGCGATTTGTGATAATATCACCACCAACGAGATAAATACCGTCCCGGATCACAATGACAGTCCAAAAGGAAAGTTCTTGCCGATTCACCAGTAAACGTTCATCCTCTATTAGTCCCGCAGATGGTAAGCCGCGTGTCTACTTCCAATGTAGCTTACGAGTAAGACAACCTCAATACAGCTCCCTGCATGCTCCGGCCGTAAAGCGTGCACTTGCGTGATGACGTAGTGTCGTAATTTGAGTACCCTGACGCGTTTCATCACACTAGGTGACTTTGTCAAAGGGAATGACAAGAACATGGAGGGTTGTATATTTATACCTATGTGTCAGGAGTGATTGGTGGAGTCCCCACAGTAGCCAGTCCCAGAATGCATCTACCAATATAGAGGCACCAGAAACTAGCCACTAGGGGGCCAGCAAACTCCCCCGACACTATTATAATAAAATATTCATATGCCAACTAAATAAATAGACATAAAAAAATAAAAATAAACTATGACTATGACAAATATTAAATAACATAAAGTACATAGATATGTGTAACACAAATAATAAGTATATATGAAAATTACAACCCAAAATGCATGAACAATTATAAAAATACAATTCTACTGTACAGTATGTACTTAAGAAAAGGTAATAATAATAATAATTATATATATATATATATATATATATATATATATATATATATATATATATATATATAAAACACAAAAAAGTGTGGCGCCAAAAAATAAAAATATAATAGTGATATAATAAATTAAATATGACTATAGTTAATGAATAAAAAGTTGTGTAAAGTGAATGATGTATGAAAGGGTTAATATCTCAATTACACTAATGTGACCTAGTGCATATTGATACAACACAACCAATAAAAGTGTACAAAACAGTGCATGAACGTGCTCAAAAAAGAGAAAAAGAAAGACACAAAAATCAAAAAACTCCAACCAGTCCTTCCATAATTAGTCCATGATGATAGGATGTCTGATGTTGAAAGGGGTCTTTAGGCTGCACTACTAATATGCAGGCTACATTGGTGAGGTGACCAATGTCATTAATGGAAAGACGTCGCTACATTTCCAGACAAAGAAGAAGCCTGCAGGTTTCACACATCTTGCAGCTTGTGCCCGTGAAATAATAAAACAGGGGAAATTTCAGGAGAAAAGAAGACTTGGAAAGAATATAAAGTTACAGACAGATGAGCCCGACGTGAGCAGACCGGCTCATGTTATGAGCTCATAGCGTTTTATTGGAAGGGGGTTTCCTGCTTTGCAAACATCAGAGCGTTTACTTCCCATTAAGAAGCGGGATTGCCCCATAAAGACTAAGAGACCATCCCCTAGAGCGCACGCACACATGCCCGTGTGAGTGTTTTATTTATATTCTTGCTCTACATCCTGATATCTTCCTGATAAAATCACAGTTTGCTCATACATTTTGTGTGTATTTTTATTCCGAGGGTGTGATGAACATCAAAGAAGTAGGAGAAAGAAATTACAGACGCAAGGCGGCGAAAGTATCCAGAAGACAGAAAGGAGACGCAAGAAGAAAAAGAGAAGAAGGAAAAGTGAGCCCAAAAGATACCTTTATGCGACAGCATTCGCACAAGGCCGTGTGAGTGTTAAAATTTATTCTACACCCTCAAAACCCTTGAGATTGACATAGAGCATTTAACAACCTTTTTAGGTTATTTATCAGATTTTCACCAGTGCTCTCCCATCCCCCCCTTTTTTTCTTGTCTCATTTGTTGAAGGATCCTGGGTAGATCCTTTATTGGGGTTTTTTGAGTCACAGGTGGAAAAGAAGCAGAGGGACACCTTGCCTACTACCAAGGTTGTTATATCCCCCTTTCACTATACCTACCATCTTCCTAGGTAGCGCCCGGGTTTTTGTTCTCCATGAAAGAGTCCTCAACAAGGCCAGGATCGTAGCCTTTCAACACAAATTTATTGCTCAGATCTTTTGATTGACAAAGAAAATCGCTCTCCCTGGAACAGTTTCTTTTTAGACGATAAAACTGTCCCAAAGGGTTGTTCTTGAACCATTGTGCATGATGGTTTCTGGATGCGTGTACATAATTGTTAACAGAAACAGATATGAAGTGAGTGGTAGTAACAATATTTCCCTCTGGGTCCGAGGTCAAAATAAGATCCAGAAAAACAACAGAGGTGGAGCTAATATCAACCGTGAACTTCAAACGCAAATTATTATGATCAAAAGAACTCAGGACATCCAACAAAACTGTGACATCACCTTCCCAAATAATAATATCATCAATGAAACGGCCATAGAATACAAGGCCCGCCCCCAGCTCCAAATTTTGCCAAACAGATGTTTCTTCCCAGTATCCCATAAAGAGATTGGCATAGCTGGGGGCGAACCTCGCACCCATGGCCATTCCACAGATCTGTAAATAAAATAAATCCTCAAAAGAAAAATAATTGTTAGTCAAAATAAAAGTTATACTATCCAGTATAAATTTCTTATGTGAAGTGGGAATAGAAGGATCCGTGTTGAGCCAAAAGTCGATGGCCCTGATCCCCCTGGAATGATCTATACATGTGTACAAAGATGACACGTCACATGTGGCCCAAAGATAACTAGGCTTCCATTTAATCACAGAGATGGAGTCGATGACATGTAGCGTATCCCGAATATGTGACCTGAGCTTAGCTACAAAGGGTTGAAGATAGTAATCAACATATTGGGATAGGCCAGAGGTCATCGACTCCACCTCTGAGATAATGGTTCTTCCAGGGGGTTCCACCAAGGACTTGTGGACCTTGGGCAAATAATAAAAAATAGGAGTGCAGGGGTGATCAGAATAAAGAAATTTGAATTCAAATTTGGTTAAAACACCTTCCTCCAAAGCTTGGGTCAGGTGTTGTTTTAAAACAACCTAAAAGAGTGTGGTGGGGTCGGCTGACAGGGAAGAATAGGAGGCAGAGTCCCCCAGGAGTCAATGGGCCTCATCCAAGTAGGCCCATCTATCCTGGATGACTATGCCCCAACCCTTGTCAGCCTGTCTGATGATGATGTCCCGATTATTCTTAAGATCATTTAATGTATCCTGTTCACCTTTAGAAAGTTTACGATTGAATCTATAAGGCTTAGTGCACAATGACTCAAAATCTTTTAATACTAGATTGTAAAATGCATCAATATAGCCTCCCTTAGATTGATAGGGGAAGAAGAGCGATTTGGGTCTAAAAGGGGAATGCATAATTGTTAAATCCCCATCCAGACCCGTATTACGTTGAGTGTATAGTTAAATCAAAATTGTCAAGAGCATTGTTGACCGATCCTGATATTCCTTCTGACTCGATCAGCAAGTCAATAAGAGCCTCTAAACAGACTTCTTCCTGAGTACTAGTAATAAATGTGGACCTCGCCAGTTGCTTATTTTTCTCCTGAATGTAAAAGTGGTGTTTGAGTGTAATTTTTCTAATAAAACTTGAGATCCACAAACAATTGAAAGGCATTAGGGCCTGTATTGGGCGCAAAAGAAAGTCCCTTCTCCAGAAGTAGCGAATTGATAAACAGACAATTGAAATGTAGAAAGATTAAATATTCCACTACTTTCCGGAAGAGTTAACTTTTTTCTCTGGATGACTCTCCCTCCTCTAACTCCCCCGCCCCTCTTTTTCCTGTGTTGGCTGAGTTGTTTGGCTGTTTGGATGTCTTCTGTCTACCCCTTTTGTACCTAAAGCCCTCTCCTGCCTAAAATATTTCTCACCCACTGCCCCACACTCCTGGAATGCTCTTCCCTTCAATTTCCGACTGGCGCCCTCTCTCTCCTCCTTTAAGACATTTCTTAAAACACACCTCTTTAATGAAGCATATGGGTAGGTCCGCTGGCTGATACTATACATCTCATATGCACTGACGTTGGTCCATTTCAGATGCACTTACCAGAGCATACTCCTACTGTCTCTGTACATTCTCACTACTACTTAGATTATAAACTCGTGGGAACAAGGACTCCTTTTTCTACTGTTTTATGTCTGAAACACTCCATTTATGTGTTATAATATTATGTCATGTATATTGTAAGTCGGTTTGTACCTGTATATATATATATATGACGCGCGTCATGCAGCAGATTTGCATATATTAATTCAAAGACGGCCACATGACATATACTGGCCAATCAGACGCTTGTAGTCTCAATCAGCAGCCCCAATGACATTGCCTTCTTAACAGATACTTCCCTATCTCTCACGTGACGACGCCCGATGCATCATCACCCCATTTACATAGGGGTTGACCTTAGAGAGCTCACATGACCAGTGTAGTCCAATGAGATGTATAATCACAGTAACACAGGCTCCAGGATGCTGCCATGTTTGTAAACACTCTCTGCTCATACAGCTGCTTGCAATCCATTTAATTTTGGCGCGATTTTTGTAATTATGATTCTCCCTATAAATGCTAGCTCTTTGCTCCCCTCACCACTCCCAGAAGAAGACAGTTTCCCGTCGAAACGCGTTGGAGTGGGAGTCTTGCTGAGGGGGGCCCCTACCTTTCCTATCTACAACATGGAGTATTGACCTAACTATTTGTGACAATCACCTGCTGAGTGGTAACGTATTTTTGCAATCTGTTACCTTCAATTCCTGTGTACCTCTATCATGTAATTATTGCATCAAATTATATGGCATTATATCCTTTACATGTGGTCACAAGGTCTCAGTATAGGTAGATTGTCACGTAGGTGTGCTTAGATATAGCCACCTACACCCTGTATGTGTCTTGATTTTTATCTTTACTTGACTCTTGCCTCCATGTCCAATATGTTTAGGTAGCGCTGAGCCCCCCTCTCCTTTTAAAATTTCATCCCCTGTTTTAATCACCTGAATAAAATACCATTTCTGTTACACTTTCATTCATGTCCGTGTGCTATTTAAAGGTTGCTTTCCTCTTGTTGTTTGCATATATATATATATCTTTGCAGGATACTCCTCTAGGCAAAGACAGAAAGGACGTATTATAAGCATTTATGCAATGTATCAATATCCCCTCTAGGGGAAGCTCCAGCCCTATTGGCTATTGCGCTCACTCTGTCACGCTGCCTCACCTTGTCGATCTGTCTCACCCGGTCACTCTGTCTCACCCTGTCACTCTGTCTCACCCTGTCACTCTGTCTCACCCTGTCACTCTGTCAACCTGTCTCTCTGTCTCACCCTGTCACTCTGTCACCCTGTCTCTTTGTCACCCTGTCTCACCCTGTCACTCAGTCTCACCCTGTCTCTCTGTCACCCTGTCTCTCTGTCACCCTGTCTCACCCTGTCTCATCCTGTCACTCTGTCACCCTGTCTCATCCTGTCACTCTGTCTCTCTGTCTCACTCTGTCTCTGTCTCGCTCTGTCTCGCTCTGTCTAGCTCTGTCTCACTCTGTCACCCTGTCTCACACAAACTCTCACCCTGTCTCACACACATTCTCTCTGGCTCACATACACTCTCTCTGGCTCACACTCTGGATCTGGATATCTTATTTACCCTATATATCTTAACTGCCCTCTACCTAAGAGCCACTAAACAAAATAACAATTACGGTTCTTAACGCTAATATTTATTATGTTATTTTGTTTTTTGGGGGCTTGGGAGGAAATAATTACTATAAGATAGTCTTTAAAATAGGTACGTTTTCCAGAGCAAAGTAGACAGAACCACATAGTGTAGAAAGAGACAACGGGACATCGATCACTGTCTGGAGCTTCTGTATGGTATTTCAGGACAGGACCTTAAACTGTCCAACCTGCCCATCTATAGGTCCAGATTGTAGCTCTATTTTTCTGCCATGTTTTCCCAAGAAATTAAAACTGTATATGCTAAATTGGAGTCATATGGTAAAGCTAGCTTTATTTTTAACTTTAAATTCATTTAAACTTAGAATGTTTAATACATTGGTCCTACATTCTTCTGACACTTTTAATAAAGCAAGTTTAACAATATTAAATACTAATGTTAAAAGTCTTTTCCTATGTCAGTGTTGAGTGTCCATAAAAAAGGCCATAAATTATCCATACCCCCAAACTATCTGTACATGTAAGGCTATGTCCCTGGTGCCTGCTGCAGCGTGCGCTATGGTGTGCGAGAAACCAACCCCCAATAGGGCCGGGCCTGCTTGCTGCCTTGGCCGCTGAATTGCGTGAACAGATTTTTCTGAAGACAGTAAAATTGTCTTCAGAACTGGTGACGAAGCGCAGGTCACCCCCCCGGTGGTTCAGCCAATGAGGGCGAACCTGCCGGGTTACATCATGGCCACGCCCCCCCCGTCACACTCCACCCCCCCTGTCTTTCCCTCTGCAGCTCTGTAAAGACCGGTGATCACCGCTGCACGCTCCGCCAGCCTGGCAGGTGCGCGTACAGCGCCGACACCGGGGCCGTAGCCTAATGCAGATAACAGTATGCAAATTAGTTTTATATCCGGCTATGCTAAAATCTATTTTGTCTAGCGCCTGAGAAGAACCATGCTGAAATGTAAAGAAAATAAACATGTATCTTTCAAAAAGTAAGCATATCCTGCCCTCTAGTGGGAAATGAAGAACACTGTTCAACAATAAATAACAAAACATATTAATTGTGAGCTACTGTAATACATAACTAATAAAGATAATAAATAAGGTCATTTTAGAAAAAAAATGTGATTTCTGATCAATAGCATAAACTGAACAGTTAGAGTCAGCATGATTTTCACATACTGTAGGTCCCACTAACTGTTAGAGTAACAGCAACAGCAGTAATAAAACAGAGCAATAATGTAAAAAATATAGAAAAAATTACATCTCCCCACCACTCATTTCAAAACGGAATTTAAAAACAAAATAACCAGTAAACAAGTGTGAGCATCAGAGCTATGTACTCTGTACAATTAGCATGCAGCATATTGCATACTGTATAATTCACCATCTAAAAGGAGAATATAGCAGTAAAAGGGTTACAACCTCCGAATTCACTTTCCTTCTATGCCCTGACTATTAAATTCACTGTTATCTAGCAGCACATTTATATGTTTGTCATGTATTTGCTGTATTTGTTTTAAGTATGCCTATCTAAATTAAAAGCTAATTTTATTATCAACTAATATTTCGCTTTTCTCTGATGGTGTGCACCATCAAGGGATCTCTTTTTCTATGTACTGTACCTATTGGTACATTTTTTGGTATCCTTCTCATATCCCAAGTAGCACACAGTACTAGCACAGTACCCACACAGTATTCTGTGAGTTGAGCGAGGTCTCTTTATATTTGCTTAGTATTTCAATTGTAACCTTAAATTATGATCTTCCTTTTAACATGCAGCACTTTCGTTTGTATTGACTGGTAGGAGCAACTAGTGGGCTTATCCTTTAATATACTGTGTTATGCTGCCCCTATAATAACATTTATGTAGTGCTTTCTTTCAGGGTTTAAGGAGTTGAACATACTCTCAGCATGGTGTAAAAATTATACACACTGAATTTTTTTCATGTTTCAAAATAACAACAATTTTGAAATCATATAAAGTGAAGTCATTTTGTTCATGTGCTTCAATCTATACATTTAACACTATTACTAGCTTTTAGACATCAACACGTCTAGAACCAACAGCTATATCCAGAGCAACACCAGTTAGAATTGAATGTATAAGAACATAATTTTATATACAATAGATACAATATGTCATGATCCAAATATACCGTACGTGTCATACTTACTGTAATACATAGCAAAACATTTTTTTTCTTCAAATAAATAGAGGTAAACTGTTGTTCCTGACACATAACCTTTAACCAAAAGCTGCACAAAGGGAAACATTTGTAAAAAAATAAATAACACTATGCAGATAAGTTGTGTGTATTGGGCAGATGACATAAGCCACATTATTTGATGGGGAAGTTCTTCCCTTAGAATGTACACTTTTGGAAATGTTGGGGCCTTTTGTCACATTAAGTTAAGTACTGTAGTTTGAAGTGCACTGCGCTACTATCCTGTATAACTCTTTCTGTTGTTTGCATGATTTATTGCCAGACAATATAACCTCTGGCTGATGCTATTATGTGTTCAAGTATTGAAATATTCTGTATTTGACATAGTTAAGTCTATTCAGCATCCTCATCCAGGAATTATAGCCGGGGTTCCTTACAGATGACAGTCACAACGTTACAACTCAACACACAGCTTCTAAACTTGTCCTCTCCTTCACACCCAGTGTGTTTTTTGTGAATGCTCGCCAGTCATTTTAACACTTTGCTGAATTCCATAGTTGGTATAATAGCAAAAGATTCCTACATCAAAACTTCATAACCCATTTAATAATTTCATCAGAGAATAAATAACATAGAAGACATATCCTGTTTTTTTAGATGATGCTGAAAACCAAGGAAATTGGTATTCATTCATTAATTGGAGAAATATATTACATGTATTCACCAGCGTTGAGCAGTTTTAAATTAATGTTACAATTGAATGCTAAAATAGAACAAACTGGTATTTTAATTATGTTCTGTATATGAATACACTGCTGTTTGCAAATGAGCTTCATTTATCAGTTTCATTGTCTGTACATACTCAGGAATAATCCCCAGCAGGACTTTTATTAGTGTTTTAGGAGTTTAAAAGTGAATGCATAAAAAATAGAAATAGTATCTTGCACTAAACTGGGCATGAATAATCATTTTAAGATTAGTGATGATTATAGTATATAATAAAAGGAGGAAAACTGTAAGAAGAGGTAAAAGACAGCATGCAGAAAAAACATGGTCATTTCCAATATCCATTTTATTATACATGCAGTTTTTATACTAAATTCTGTATTTTCTCACATGCATCTACACGTGTATATTAAATTTTTTCCAGATTACGTGACTTGTTTTATTGCTAAAATGGCTGCTGCTAACTTTAATGGCCATTAGTGTTAATGATATGAAAAGTGGTAGGGAAAATCTCAATGCACATCCATAGTAGGCCGTTAAAGTGAACACAGAAATAATGCAATTTTTTTAGATCACATCTGAAAATGGCATTAGGTGCTTCCAGCATTATCCGCCGGGTCGCAGCAACTTTTTAGGCTTTGTCCAAGCTGGCAGGTTTGCCTGTGAGTCTGGGTCTGATTGTCTCCTGTGGTGCCAAGGGCTCTTGTACAGGGAACAGACCCTTGAGTCTCTGGACCAACCATGGACCGGGGATAGCCAGTTGATTGTTGTACCCCTTGCATACCGGGACCAGGTGTTATGCTTGGCCCATAATATCCCGCAAGCTCAACAGCAGGGGGTTACTCACACGAAAGCGAGGCCAATGCACAAATTCTATTTGTCGGGGGTATCACAGGAGGCATCAACATTCTGTCACACCTGTGATACTTGCCAGCGAGTGGGCCTGCAGTGCTATTAGGTGAAGGCCCCCCTGAGACTGCCTCGAAATTCGGGTCTTACCACAACGCTTCCTGGGAACGCTCGGCTGTGCTCTGGTCCCTTGACTCTAGTCGCACAGTTGGGCATAGGGCTACCAGTAAGGTCAGGCTCATCCTGGCTTACCTCACTTGCCTCCCCAGGGACATCTAATGTTGCAGGCTCCAAGGTCCTGAGAACAATGAGATTAGAGTCTGCTGCCTGACAAAGGAACCCCTCTATGTCAAAACGGCGTTGGTTCTGGCTATGGTTAACATCCACAATTGGGGCCACCACATCTTTCTCATAGCTGTAGACAAAATGACCCAGGTCACTGCCCAACAGAAAACCACACAGCATGTATGTCCCGGCCCGTGCCTCAATAGAGGAAAACACGAGTCACCTGCAGGACCTTGGGGTATCCATCAGCCAGCTTCACCTACATATCCTCTCTGGGCAATAAGCTCTTCAGATCAACCATATCAGATTGACACCGGAAATACGGTAACCCTGGTCCAATCAGGCCGGCCACCATCCAACTGCCAATGGTCACTGATGGAGGTACTGCGGCACACTGTTTGGTTCCAGTCCAATCTGGGCTACTTGCAGGGTATCACAACTTTCCCTTCCTGGTTCCTGACCTCTATAGGATAAGGGGAGTAAACCCCACGATGTTCGGTGCTCTAAGAAGTGTGTGTGACTGGATATGGGTCAAGTAATACCCTTGGATGCTGTGAAAAGTAGAGATGAAAGAAGCGATCCCACTGCAATAAGCATGTGATGCGTTCATGCGGATAAATGAGGCAACAGTAATGCAGACTTGAAATACCTAGGGGGGGGCCCGTTATGCAGGGGCTGGTGAGGAGACTGGATGAGAAGCCTTTTTGAAACTCCCCTCCTGTACTCACGGATAAGCCAACCGGTACCTGCTGCCCTTTGCCCGCCTGGTGTCTTCACTGCTCCCTCTGTTGAACTCCCGGCGTTTGCTCCACATGTGCGGCGCTTCGGAATGACGTCATCGCCGTCGCCAACCTGGTTAATCTGGGAGGGTTTCACAAGACGCGTCACGTATCCCGGCTATCCCCGCGACTGCAAGCGGAGGAGGTATCGTGACGTATGTCCCGTAGTGCAGGGGATCCTTGGCGTGCCCCAGCCATAGACGTAGAGTAGACAAATAGAGGAAAAGTCGGCGGTCACTGCGTATATAGGAACTTAGCCATGGATGAAAATAAAATCAATATTTATTCAAACGTGGTGCTGGACATCACAAAGATTCACATCCTCTGACGCGTTTCGTTCCGTTAGGAACTTTATCAAAGAGTACAATGAATCTGTTCACAAGAACCTTAAGTAGGCAGGTCCCTCTCTGTCATTGGCTGAATATTAAATTAAATTAAATCAGTTGAAAGCAATTAGTAAATCACTGATTATAATTGAGCCCTTATGTGGAGAAGAACCCTGACTACAAGGATATATACAAAAAAACACATACAACAAGACAAGTGATAACAAAAGGACAATTAACAAATAATTAATAAAATATTAAAAACAAGTTCAAGTAATGTGCAGCATCCCGAATATAAAAAAATATATTGATAATCCCTTGCACTTAGAAGACATAATTAGATTTATGGAAGGAAAATATATATATATAGATATATCACAAATATTAGGACATAATGAAAATTGGTTATTATAGAGTCAATAAAGTGATATACACAACAATGATAATTGATGAGATATACCTCTCATAGAAATGTGAATCACATTGAGACAATATCAAAACAATTTATATTTATCAACAATGCACTGAATATAATGAATTTATATAAATTGAATTAAATTAATACAAAAATATATGTTGAGATGCATGGAGACACACTCTCAAGACTCCCCTAGACATCAACCATGTAAGAAGTGTTTTAGCTCCCACTCATGGTTAATGCCGTGTGGATGGAGAGTGTTGAGAGTGTATATCCAATACATCTCTTGTTTGTTTAAAGTATTTTCCCTATTGCCACCTCTAGGATGGCAGGGTATATGTTCTATAGCTGAAAAAGTGAAGTTTTGAATGCCCCCACATGGACATTGTGCAAAGTGTCTGGGAACTGGATGGTTTAAGTCCCCCTTCTTAATTAAACGTACGTGTTCAGATATTCTAATTCTGAGTGGTCTTATAGTGCGGCCTATGTATTTGTCTTAATGTCTTAATGTAATATTTCTTAAGGTTGGTATATAAAAAAATATATTCCTTATAATACCAACCTTAAGAAATATTACATTAAGACCTTTCTCAATTGTAACATCTCATTTGTCATTTACATTCTTTTTTGTGGCTGCGGACACAAATACATAGGCCGCACTATAAGACCACTCAGAATTAGAATATCTGAACACGTACGTTTAATTAAGAAGGGGGACTTAAACCATCCAGTTCCCAAACACTTTGCACAATGTCCATGTGGGGGCATTCAAAACTTCACTTTTTCAGCTATAGAACATATACCCTGCCATCCTAGAGGTGGCAATAGGGAAAATACTTTAAACAAACAAGAGATGTATTGGATATACACTCTCAACACTCTCCATCCACACGGCATTAACCATGAGTGGGAGCTAAAACACTTCTTACATGGTTGATGTCTAGGGGAGTCTTGAGAGTGTGTCTCCATGCATCTCAACATATATTTTTGTATTAATTTAATTCAATTTATATAAATTCATTATATTCAGTGCATTGTTGATAAATATAAATTGTTTTGATATTGTCTCAATGTGATTCACATTTCTATGAGAGGTATATCACATCAATTATCATTGTTGTGTATATCACTTTATTGACTCTATAATAACCAATTTTCATTATGTCCTAATATTTGTGATATATCTATATATATATATTTTCCTTCCATAAATCTAATTATGTCTTCTAAGTGCAAGGGATTATCAATATATTTTTTTATATTTGGGATGCTGCACATTACTTGAACTTGTTTTTAATATTTTATTAATTATTTGTTAATTGTCCTTTTGTTATCACTTGTCTTGTTGTATGTGTTTTTTGTATATATCCTTGTAGTCAGGGTTCTTCTCCACATAAGGGCTCAATTATAATCAGTGATTTACTAATTGCTTTCAACTGATTTAATTTAATATTCAGCCAATGACAGAGAGGGACCTGCCTACTTAAGGTTCTTGTGAACAGATTCATTGTACTCTTTGATAAAGTTCCTAATGGAATGAAACGCGTCAGAGGATGTGAATCTTTGTGATGTCCAGCACCACGTTTGAATAAATATTGATTTTATTTTCATCCATGGCTGAGTTCCTATATACGCAGTGACCGCCGACTTTTCCTCTATTTGTCTGGTTCCTGACCTCGACTTGCCTCTCACTTCCCACTGCTTGCTGTTGTCCTGACTCCTGCTTTGTCATGACTACCTCTTGCCTGCTGCTAGCCATGACCCTCGTTTTTCCGATGAGTCTCTGCCTGCCACCAGCCCTAACCCCTGCTTCATCTGACAACTCTGTCTGCTGCCAGTATGTATACTCCTCTGCATACCAAGATCCCAGGCTTCATTTCCAGCTCTCATGCTGATCACACAGTAGGTACTTAATCAGACTTTATCTGACTCTTCAAGTGGATATTCCAGTACTCCTGGTAGATTGTGAAGCTAAATTTAAAACAAACTAATTGTCCACCTGGAGAGCTATGTCAGAGATATAACAAATGTGCAATGCGATGTGGCACCTACTGAGTTTACTCCCCATCTGCAGAATCAAGTTTCCTTCCTACAAGATCAAGTCACCACCTTACAGGCAGAGAAAGCTGTACTATAAGATGCCATTTTCACCTTAAAGAGACAGATGCCTCAAGTGACTTACCCCGCTGTTTTAGCCCTGACTTTAACCATGCCTGACCGCTTTGATTTGAAATCAGCCAAATTTCAGGTTTTCTTTAACCAATGTGAAATACATTTTAGTTTTCGGCAGACCTTGTTTTTAGATTATCAAGCTAAAGTTGGATTGGTCCTCAGTAACCTGACAGGGGATGCCCTTTTGGGAAAAGGGTTTGAATGTAGTGCTTCTAGCCAGACACCTATGACACCTATGAAGTTTGGATCTACTACTTGTAGAAGTAGTAGAAGTACTTGAAGTAGATCTCACTTGACTCTAGAAGAAAGATCAACACAGATCAGAATCACTTTGTCTGTATTGCGGTAATTCTGGACATTTTCTATGAGAATGTACTGCCCATCCTAAATGAACCCTGAGGTCGGCAAATTACCTTGCTCGATGGTGAAAGGAGAAGCTCGTCAAGTAGTAAAAATTATTCTCCATGTGTAGCTATTCCTAGTCTAACCTCGCAGGATAAGATTGCCAGATATTCACCTTTGTCTTTGCCTATGATGCTTCATCGACCTGATCAATCTCCCTTTCTTGTTAATGCTTTTATCGGGAAATTTTATTTATGGGCAGGACCTCCAAATTCCATTATTAAATAAGAACAGAGGGGAGGTGGTTGAGTCTGGGCCCATTTCTATGCAAACAATTTCACTACTCCTGGACTTTCATGATCACTAGGAGCACATTTCTTTAGAAGTAATCTCTGCCTCTAATTTTCCTGTTATTCTCAGGTTGCTGTGGCTTGTTTTGCATAATCCTATTATTGACTGGACTACAATACCCTCAAATTCTCTCCTACCTTTTGTGTACAGAATTGCTTTCCTTGCAGATCTATTTCGACACCCACTGCCCCGGTATTGACTGTCTTCTATCAAGTTCAAGATAAAGTGGTAGCCACTTTGCTCCCTGCTAAGAATTCTGATTTGCAGGATGTATTTGACCAAAAGGACGAGGAGGGTTTACTATCGAGAATATGACTGTCCTATTGACCTGATACCCGGTGCTTCTATCCCCTTTGACTGTATATATCCGCTGTCTGGTCCTGAAACCAAAGTATTATGACTATACTGTACATAAAGGAAAACCTGGAAAAGGGGTTTATGACTCCATCTAAGTCTTCCCCCGGTGCTTCACTATTTTTAGTCCCTAAAAAAGAGGGAACTTTGAGACCATGTATGTATAAATTATCATGCTCTGAATGAGGTTACTATAAAAAATAGATAGATAACCACTATCGCTAACTACGGAATTGAAAGAACAAGTACAGTAAAAGTCACATCTGTCGTCACTAAATTCGATCTGCATATAACTTAGTCTGGAGATGAATGGAAGACGACCTTCCAAACAGGGTTTTGACACGTTGAATATCAGGTCTTTTGGACTTTGCAAAGCTCTGACCACCTTCCAGCATTTTGTAAATTATATCTTTCGAGACATTTTAGATCAATTCCTTGTCGTTTATCTTGATTACATTCTTAGTTTTTTTCCAGTGACCCACGACTACATGAAGGTCACGTTAAAGAGGTGTTGAGTCACTTACAACATGTTCAATTATACACCAAGCATGAAAAAATACTTGATTGATTAATCAAATTTCTGACGTATGTGATCTTGGCCTCCGGAATAGCTATGGATAAAGGAAAGGCTCAGGAGATACGGGAGTGGTCGTCCCCCACAGATGTGAAATCTCTGCCGAGATTTTAAGGATTTTCTAATTTTTACTGTCATTTTATTCAGAACTTTTCGCTTATGGTACTTCCATTAACGACACTTCTTAGGAAACATACACAAAATATGGGTGATAGGCAGCACTCCGCTGAACCGAAATGAGGCGTAGAGAAGAAAAAAGGTGCAAGAGAACATGAAGGACCGCAAACCCTCCTTTCTAAGTAACGTGTGGATGGGGAGGGGGTGGGGGGGAGAGAGTGGGGTGTTCCCAGCACTCAAAGTAGTAAAATAATGACAAAAAAGGTATTGATGCCAATTGAAAAATAAATTGTATTGTAAACACGTTATGATGCTGAACACAGTGCCCAGTAATAGGCTGAAGGGAGCCTGACCAATCAACAAGATTGTACAGTATATGAGGAGGGTGGGGGACGGGGAAGGGGAAAAAACAAACAAAAAAAACAAAACAAAGGAGAAACAGTGAAAACGAATTAAGCGTAAATCAATGGTAGGATGCTGGAGAGATAAATATAAGTTGGACAATGTTTTGAGGCAAAAATGCCCCTTCTTCAAGCCTGTTCCCACAGACCCTACAGGTCTGCGCTACTTCCCTTCGATTCCTCACAAAAATCCACCCTCTATTGAAAATCTGATGTGACACACCAATCAGTGCAATCAAGTCAACTGTATACTGAAAAAACATAAACCGCTAGGTCTCATGAAGTCTGAGTGAAGATGCACTAAATCAGTAAGCAGGCGTCTGATTATATAAACTGATTAACACAGAATAAAAAGTTAAAGAGAGATAAGATCACTCAACCAATAAGTACACAATTGTATCATGGCATAAATGTTGTTCTAAGAGGAACCACACTACAACTGCATAATAAGGAATAAACCTTAGTATGTTGAACACAGTTAAGCAACAAATGCAAGGTAGAGTGAATGTGTATATTGATAATCATATGCATCCACCAAGCAGCAAGTCAGTCTCTGGAGAGTCAATCTCTGGTGTGCATAATGTCAGATGGTGCCAGATTTTAAAGCGCCTGCAGTCCTGCCATGTCATCAGCCAGGGGTGATGGAAGGAAAACAATTGGTCAACCCCAGTGCTCATGCACAAGGGCAGGGGGAGCGATGATAGCCATCCAATGTGCACCGGCATGTGACGCTGACGTAATTCGGCAGCTGGCCAATCAGGTAATAATAGCTGCTAGCTAGAGTCCCGGATGAAAGGGAGATCCTCTGTCCTCCACCTTACAATCGGAAGTGGTGCGTACCATCCGCATCAATGCGTTGTCATGGCAAATACACTCTTTACTCGATATGAGGAGAGACAGCTCAATTCTCATGTTGAAACGCACCTATTCTTCACGGGAAAGTGCTGTATCTAGCAGGACACGACAGACAATGTAGAGTACCTACTAGGCAGAAAAGACATGTTAATATTAAAATATACGTACAGAAGTTTTTTCTAAATGATTTACTGTATAAATTACTAATGACAGTGTTATCAGGACCTGGTCCAAGTCTTATACTATTTATTCCATTTATGAGAATATCATGTTATGAACCATAAAGACAGTGATTTGGGTAATGATATACCTATAAACCCCAATGATGTAGACAAACACTGGAATACCCACAATGATGTGCAGTTGCAGGAAATAATAAAGCCGACAATGATGTCTATATGATATGCAGGAGGGCAGAGGTGGGTGATAGCCACTAAAGTCAAATCAGGATCCCTGGCGTATAGCAAAGTGGACGGATGGTCTAAAGATGCCTCGGGAGCATCCGTCACAGGAGACCATGTATTTACACATTTTTATCTGGATCATACATTGAGCAAAACAAGATAAGTTAAATAAATTGTAAATTTATTCACATGAAAAGTCATACACACCGTGAAACACAAACTACATAAGAAAGACACACTTGCTTTGGACCTGGGGCAAAAAACTAGACTTTCCTAGCTTAATATAACACAAAACAAGATTCTTTAGTTGATTGGGACTTGGCCCGAAATGTCCTGGAACTCAAATCGGCATGAAGTTTGTGATGCCACCTCTCTCTGTCCTCTGGAGGTGCTGAAATCACTTCATCAGGTGTTAGCTCCAAACATCCTGGCACTAAATTCTGCTTGCAATCCTAGCCATGACTGCTACGTGCAGTTTTCAAAACGTGGCCGCAAAAAGCTGGACTTAGAAAATATTTCACCTTGGATTTCTGAAACCGGTGTCTTTGCTATTTCTTTCACAACATCTTTTGGTCATTTCAAATTTGCCGCTGCAGTTCTGGCGCTTAGAATCTGTTCTCCGGATTGGCTGAGGAATTCTTATAGTATTTCTGAGTTCAGTCAGGAAATACTCCAGCCAATATCAGCATGGCAACTTTCCTATCCCCAATCATACCCCGGGCTGGCGTAGGGCCTATTATGTTGACTAAGCCTGTAATGGTTATTATATAAATAGGCAAGATAAGACGAGCCAACTTAGACTGATGTAGATACCCGAATTTGGGTCTCTACCGCATGAGGGGGAAAACTATACGACGATATTCGGTCATCTACATCAGTCAGGGGGTTGGACAGTCTGGAGACTGCTTCTTACATTCAAAGCTGCTGGGGATGGAAGATGGAGATAGAAACAGCTGAGAAGTTCCTCCACAAGGTTAGCTCCAGTTTCCCTTTTCTCTTGATGGTCCAACCGGATTAACACTGCGTTGTCCAATTCAGCATTAATCCTGTTGGCCGATTTTACTGTTTTTGGGGTTGAATCGGTGTGGACACTGGACCTCACCAGAGCCACAGGTGACCACGGCACCGAGAACAGTAAGTCCTACTACATTTTTAGATTAAATTAGAACATTTGTTGCAGGAACATGGATATAAGAGCCTTGAAACTGCAGTATCTAGCCTTCGTCGACAAGGGCTGAAGATGTTATATATTTTTATTTATTATATATATTTTATTATTATTATTATTATTTTAGGTTTTTTTATATATTTTGATATCTCCATCACAGCATAGGATCTTATGGCCCAGATTATGGCAGCAAACTTAGTATTTCTCTATATGGGTTTTATTTACAGGGTTAAATAATACTCTAACAGGCCCTCCGTGCCTTTAAGTCAAAACAAATCATAAAATAAATGCCTACTCCTCTTAGGAGACTAACTATACATGCAGCTTCAGCCCTTACTAACTGGATGGACAGCTAAGCTGTTTACCACCCCAAAACAGGTACTATTATAGCTAAACATATAAAGTTTCTGCACACAGCAATATAGTGTTTCTCTTATCCGTTACTCCAAAGCTATGGAGCAGATGTCCCCGCATCCACATGGTCTCGTGTCCTTCCTTCCTCTTCCTGGGATTAAGACCCAGGCAGTCCCAGCAGACTCCACGACCTCCGTCCAGCAGGTCTAGGGGACTGTGCCAACTTCCACAGCTGGGGAGAACTCTTCTCTGTCCCCTTTCTCTGGGAACAGCAATCTCTCTGACTCAGCATGGCAGCTCCCTGTGTCTGCCTTAAAACACTTCCTTGTTCATTCAGACTGATCAACTGCCCTTGAGGTTAGCTTATCCAGGGGAAATTAACTCCATGTATGGTGGAAAGTCCATATATATATATATATATATATATATATATATATATATATATATATATATACATGTTATCTTTACTCTTGTGGAGTTTTTTTAATACATTTTTAAGGTGCCAACCTGATTTAATTTGTATTTCATTTCATTTATACATTGATGTAACCAAATAGTTGAAAATTCTATGTTTGGTATTCGCCTCCTACAAATACTTCTATTATGTTTATTTTTTTAAAGTTCTCTTACCTGTATTAACTAAAAAACGGAGCATGTCTACTGTAATTCATACTTTTTCTCCATGAATTGAACCGCTTGAATTTCTTTATTTTTAATAATATTATTATTATTATTAATGTGGCTTCGTTTATTAAGGCTTTTACTGTATATTGATTAGCTTTCATATCAATTTCAAAACTTATGTACAGATAAAGCCAGCTTTACTGTACCTGCTGGTGCTCTCCTCAGATGAAATAGTGGTGGGCGAACATGCTCTCTTGTACACAGCTGATACAAAACAATGGGCGCTTTGCAAACAAGTGTTTGTGTATTGTATGTCCCACTGCAACAAGCCAGCAGAAATAATAATGCTGCTTTATAAATATTTCATTTGTTTGCTACAATATTTTATACAGTTAATTTATTAAAATTCCATTGACCTACTTTCTCCATGATTTCCAGCCTTTTGTTTTAGATTTGCAACAACAGTCTATTGTACTGTATACACATTTTAATAATACATTACAGACATAGAACTTTTTAAGAGGGTTATTTACTGTAAGCCCACTGCTAGATCTGTTATACCGTAGTGACTGAGTAGTCTCTGATTAAGTGGGTGAACATTCATAACATGCATAAGGCACATTAAAGATTTCAGTGGGTCCTTCCAGTCCCATAGAGAATGATGTTATCAAGGCTTGACCCAGAAAAGTCAGTGTTTTCAGCAGAGATCTTGGCAACTAAGGAACACAAGATTGGCAATAACTGTCCCCTTTTCTCAAACCTAAAAATGGTAGTCACAGCATTAAGGCTATGGAGCAATTACCAGGTCAAACCTACATACTATCCCTAGATCAGTGTGAGGCGGCATGGGAGGGGGTCTATGGACATGGGTACATGGATAAGGTAGTGGCAATTTTATTGAGGCTCCATTTCACAGCCTCCTTCTAAAGACACCCTCCCTCCCATGTGAATTACCTTTATATTGGGTGTTATAGATATTGTTTATTGTTATATGGTGATAATGTACATACAGTAGTAGATGAGGTTGAAAAAAGACATACATACATAAAGTTCAACCTATGCTAAATTTAGGCGACAGATACTGTATCCTATGTTTGTACTTGCAGTACATTGATCCAGAGGAAGACAACAAAAAAACCCAGTAAAATATCATCTGACATCTCATAAGGGGAAAATGAATTTGTTTCTGACTCCAAAGATTGGCAATCAGATTTCTCCCTGGATCAACATCCTTCTCATATTTACTTATCTCTGTAATCTGCCTGCCCTTCTCACACTGAAAGGGTCCTATATTTTCTTTTCTGATTTTTTTGTTATTAAGGTACTTAAAGAACTTTATAGGGTTGATCTTACTTTCTATTGCAATCCTTTTCTCATTATCCATATTTGCTCATTTAAATGCCCTTTTGCAATTTTATTTACATTCCTTATAATTCTGATACAATGCCTCCGCCCCTTTTGACTTCAAGAATCTAAATGCCTGCCCCTTCTTTTCCATGTCCTTCCCTACCTATTTATTCAGCCACATTGGTTTGGACTTATTTATTTTTTTACTTATAACCGAAGGATATACACTGATGTGTTCTTTTCTAACAAAGGGCCTCATGCAGTAAGCGCCGAAAAAGTGCTCTCGGCAGGGGTTCAATATCGGCATGATTTTGGCGATTTACCCTCGCAGTATTCAGGAAGGGCCGAATCCCTGGCGAATCACTGCGAAAGCAAAACGCCGCTTAGCCGGTTGCGAGACAGTCTGTCTCTCGGTAACCTGGCGATACGCCGTCCCCTGCCGATATGTGTTTGCAGCAGAGAGAGATCCGCGACTCTCTCTGCGCAAACATCGGCAAAATAAAAATATATCAAAACCATTTTTTTATTTTTTTTCAAATATTTTTATTGGGTAGTTACATGAATACAAGCATACATGTGATGATTTTACATCCAAATACAGTACACCATTTTCTAACTTTTCTGGAAGATGGACATATTGAAATGCCCAGAGAGTGGGGCCTCCCAAAGAGGAGGAGGCTAAAGCTAGTGAAGAAGATGAGAGGAGGGAGAAGGGAGGGGGGGGATTGGTGGGCGTTTGCCCTCAGTGATCGGCCCTCAACTTGTTGTTTTTAACTTGTCCTATGACAGGTGTCTGTCATTAGTTTGGGATGTTAGCGTGATGGGGGATGGTATTGTCCTGTAATGTCAGCCAGGGTTCCCAAATCTTGTAAAATGGGTTGGATCTCTGTTTTAGGAAGGCTGTAAGTTTCTCCATCTGCATCACCTCGTTAATTCTTTTTTTAATCATTCCCTTAGAGGGGGGGGAGACCTTCTTCCATGAGGCCGCAACTTCACACCTAGCCGCTGTAAGAATAAAGGAGATTAATTTCCTTACTGGTCGGCCGATTTCCTCGATCGGTCTTCCCAGCAGGTAGGTCAGTGGATCAATAGGAAGCTCGAGGGTCGTAACCTCTTTTATTAGATTTTGGACCGTAGTCCAGTATTTCTTCATTTCTGGACACAGCCACCAGATGTGTGCCATGTCCCCCCTTTGACCACAGCCTCTCCAACAAAGATCTGATGCCAGAGGGTAGATTTTACGCAGTCTCACCGGTGTGAGGTACCAGTTGAAGAGTATCTTATAAATGTTCTTTTTTATGGTTGTACTTATGGATGTCGCGGAGGCTGCTTCCCATATTTCTTTCCAGTCTTCCTCCTCAATGGGCGTGTTCAAATCAGCAGCCCACTTAAGCATATAGTCATGCTCCACTGGGGCTTCCTTAGGGATCTTATATTTGGCGCGCAGGTCCTGAAAACTCAGGAGGCTCCCTAGGGATAGCACATCAGCCACTGTCTTAATCCCTTTCTCCTTTAGTTGATCGTATAGTCTCGATCTACAACCCAGGGGGAAAGTGGGGTTATCAGTTAAAGGTGTTAGCTGTGTGCCAGGGGTCGAGAGCTTGTACTTGAGCTTGGTTTTTAACCAGACCCCCCAGGTGTGTTTGGTCGTCCTTAATTTGATTTTTTGTGGGCGCATGTCCCCTCTGTTCATACTCCAGAGGAAAGCCGGCAGAGAAGGCACCTCAGAGTAGTGTGTCTCTATTTTAAGCCAGCACCGCAAATTTGGTTCCGAATTCCATAGTGCTGCTTGTTTTAGTTGAGCGGCCTGGTAATATTTGTAGATGTCAGGAACTCCCATGCCCCCTCTCCCTCGTGGTGACAATAGCACTGATCTGGCTACTCTGGGTCTTTTCCCTTGCCAAATGAAATGGAATATCCTGTTTTGGATGTTTTTTCATTTCTGAGCCGGGGACATGGACCGGTAGAGTCTAAAAATAGTATAACAGCCTAGGGAGAATATTCATTTTGACGGATATCATTCTACCGATCCATGATATCTGGTAATCTTCCCATTTGCTCAACTCCTTTTTGATTTTGTCAAAGAGAGCTGGGTAGTTATGCCGATATAGTGATTGGTAGTTCTTCGATACATTCACTCCCACGTATTTGATGTACTGCACCGACACACTTTATTCGAGCAAATACCCAGTATGTACCTGGCAGATACCTGGAATGCGCCACTCCTCACCTCTGACAAGCCCCGTTGCCTTTGCCTTCCCAGCCTGGGTTCATGCCTGGCTGATGGGCGGCTGATCTGTTAAATGATAATGATTAGGATTTAATAGGCTGCAATGCTTCGCGTGTCTACCAGATGGCATAAATTCATGAATTGTAATGCAGTATATATATATATACTGTGCAGTATTGCAGCCAGCGGGAATAAAATGCTTCAATCCCTGCTTGGAAAATAACTCAATGCACTCGGGCAGAAAACAGTCACAAACCTCAATACACCCGGGTATACCCGAATTCGTGGGACTAGCCAAGCTCGAATAAAGTGTGTCGCCAGTGTATGAGAGACTCCACTTATATGCAAAGTTTATTTTCACTTCTGGCTCTGTGAGGCTGAGATTAAAGGACTCCGATTTTTCACTATTCATTTTGTATCCTGAGATACTGCCAAAGTCCTCTAGTTCTCTTTGGAGGTTGGGGAGGGAAGTTTGGGGTTGGGTTAACGTCAAAATAATATCATCGGCAAATAGGGAGATTTTGTAGTCTGTGTTTCCAATTGCTACGCCTTTGATATTTATATTATTTCGTATTTTAGCCGCCAGTGGTTCTATGGTGAGAGCAAAAAGGAGGGGGGACAAGGGGCACCCTTGTCTGGTACCGTTTTTTATTTGGAATCTCTCTGAATTTCCTCCCGGGATCCTGACTATTGCTGACGGGTTTTGGTATAGAGCTTGGACTCCCTCTAGGAATGTATCTCTGAAGCCGAATTTTTGTAATGTTTTAGTTAGGAATAGCCAATCTATTCTGTTGAATGCCTTCTCTGCGTCTAAACTCAGGAGCATTGCCTTGGAGTTTGTAAGGTGGACATGTTCGATAATATTAAAAATTTTCCGGGTGTTGTCCGATGCTTGACATCCCAAGACAAATCCCACTTGATCGGTATCAATTAGTCTGGGCAGTATAGGGTTCAATCTATTGGCCAAGATCTTACTGTATAATTTAAGATCATTGTTTAGGAGTAATATGGGTCTGTAACTCCCGCATTGCGCCGGGTCCTTCCCTTCTTTATGAATAATGGCAAGGTTTGCCAGTGACATAGATGAGGGGATTGGGTTCCCTTCTAGAAATGAGTTGAATAGGTTTAGTAAATGCCTAGTCAATATTGGGAGGAACTTCTTATAGTATGCATTGGAGAAGCCATCAGGGCCTGGTGTTTTAGATACCTTAGAGGACTTTACTGCAGAAATCAATTCTTCTTTAGTTATTTTGGCATTGAGTGAGGAGTTTTCCTCCTCTGTCAATGTAGGGAGTTCGCAGTCGTCGAGGTAAAGCGAAATTGCCTCTGATCTCAACGTCTCTTGAGGTTCCCTTCTGGGTTTTCAAATTATAGAGTTTGGTGTAATATTTGGTGAATTGCTCCGCTATTTTCTTCTCGCTATATAACATCTCACCAGACCCACCGCTGATCGACGTTATCTGGGATCTCTTTTGTATGCCTCTTAATTTAGAGGCCAAGAGTCTATCCGCTTTATTGCCCTTGTCATAAAATCTTTGTTTGGTCCATTTAAGGGCCTTTTAAACTTTTTCTAGTTGTATGCTTTTTAGTTCGTTTCTGGTAGCGGACAGTACCTTATAGAGTCTTTTGGATGGATTATTTTTGTGTTGTATTTCCAAATTAGTTATTTTCTCCGTCAGGTCTTTTACTGCCTTTGCTTTGATTTTTTTCCTATGGCCGGCGATTGAGATAAAATTTCCCCTAATCGCCGCCTTATGGGCTTCCCATAGGATTGCGGGTGATGAGACTGATCCACAGTTATTTGCGAAGTATTCCTTGAGGACTTTTTTAATTTTTATTTCCACTTCGGGGCAGTTTAGTAGTGAGTCATTTAGTCTCCAATTATAGGAAAAGGACTTCACAAATGGAACCGATACGGTTAAGGTAATGGGTGCGTGGTCAGACCACGTTGTTGGGCCTATATCTGAGTGTGTGGAAGCCTCTAGGACATTTTTGGTCCCTAAAAAGTAATCAATGCGTGAGGTGTCGAGAAGAATGTATAGTCTCTCTGTCCTTGGTGTTGAGTTCTCCATATGTCTACAAGCGAGAAGTCCTTGAGGATTTCTCTAAATTTCTTCCCCTTGTTCAGAGATTGGGGTTTGTGCGAGCGGCCCGGGTCCAAGCACTTGTCCTCGGCCGGGTTGAGTGCCATATAATTAGATCGCCCCCCACTATCATTGAGGGTAGGTATTCTGGATCTATTTCTTCCAGAATTTTGTTCAGGAACACCGTCTGGTTTTCGTTTGGGGCGTATATGTTGATTAGGGCTATAGCTGTACCTGAGAGTGTCCCGTACACCACGAGAAATCTACGCTCTGGATCTGTTACTGTTTTTATTAGATTAAATGGGGTTCCTTGGCGGATTAATATCGCAACCCCTCTTTTTTTACTGCTAAATGAGGAAAAGAACCCCCAGGGGAATGCGTTTTGGAATGTTTTGGGCTGGTCCTGGGATGTGAAGTGCGTCTCCTGCAAGAAGATTATATCGCCCCCTGATTTCTTCATTTCTTGGAGAGCCAATCGTCTCTTTCTATTATTTTGCAGGCCTTTTACATTAAGAGAGATCAGTTTAATTACCGACTGACTAGCCATAGTTATTTTTTGCTAATAGAGTTTTCTGGGGCTTCGCCTTTCCCAACCGCGAAGTCTTGCTTTATTCTCTTGTTTTCTCCTATCAGGGTATAGGCCCGCTTTACCATTAGGGTACGTATGTCGAAGTTGGGGCCGCTCACTTGGGGCAAGAGGAGGGGGCGGGGCAGGGAAGGGAGGAGGGGTGAGGGGGAGGGGTCCCTGCTGGTACAGTATCAGCAGGGGTTTTAGGGGCGAAAAAGAAA
Organism: Ascaphus truei; assembly: GCF_040206685.1. Lineage (NCBI taxonomy): Eukaryota > Metazoa > Chordata > Amphibia > Anura > Ascaphidae > Ascaphus > Ascaphus truei. The sequence goes on along the minus strand of NC_134484.1, from coordinate 392,494,389 downwards.
AAGACTAGGCTTCTAGGTGGCCTAGAGTAACTGAAAACCGGTCGTCTACTGACTGGTTGTCGGGCTTACGGCCCTTGGAGGGTGGAACCGGGTCTATCACATCTCGGGGGGTATGGGGAGTCGTGGACCGTAGAGTAGCTTAATTTATTGCACCTTGGGTTGTTAACCCAGACTGCTGATGTGAGTCAGAGGCACGGGGGACCAGTTGGTTTAAGCCCATTTGGGGTGGGTGTCCCTGGGGGGGGTTGGGGTTGGGGGGAGGGGGGTAGAGGGAATGGACAGGGGGGGAGGGGAGGTCCGGGAGGGGGGAGGGGTTGGAGGTGGGATGGGGGGGAGAAGGGGAGAGAGGAGAGGGGGGAGGATGGGTGGGGAGTGGAGCTGGAGAAGGGGGGATGGGGAGGGTGTGTAGGCGGGAGGGGGAGGGAGGAGAGGGGAGGAGGGGGAGGAGGGGGAGGGAGGGAGGGGGGGTGGGGTGGGGAGGAGGGAGAGGGGGAAGGGAGAGGGGGGGAGGGGGGATGGGGGAGAGTGAGGAGCGGATGGCGGTCGTTCTCTTTAAGCATTTCAATTATATCGGCGAACAGAAAGCATTAAACACAGTGATAACCTTTACAGGCATACAGTAAATATCTTTGAAGCTTGGGAGTTACATGTCTTATCCCTTTAACAAAAATAACTTTTAACATTCCATAATGACGTGTTCTCTGTTTACATTTCTGGGTGGGTTCTGGTACATACATCACTTTATCTATATTCAGTCCCAACCAATGCAGATGATAGCTCTCATTTTGCTGAACCTCTCCTTAACCTTTGCTAAAGTTCCGTTTTGGGGAGACAGGATTAGCTTTGTCTCCACTGTGTCCCTTATTCAGGTCTCTTTGATTGTGGAGGGGGGAGGGGGGGAGTGGAGGGAGGAGGGGGGTGGAGTGGGGGGGAGAGTGGGGGGGGAGGAGGGGGTGGCTGGGGGGGAAACCGGGTGGGGGGGGGGGGGGTGGGGGGTGGGGGAGAGATGATAGAAAGTTAGATGCCCTGGAGCAGCATAGATCATAATTTAAGTGATGTTGCCTTAGGTTGCCCTTCTTAGGTTTAGATACCCCCCATCTTGCATGTATTGCCCATGATATGTTTCTTGGGGACATTCCTCTGTCTCCTTTTACACTTATTGGCCTTCCCCCTGCATTCTGGGGTACCTGCCATGTGGTTTGGAGTGACTTTGCACTGTTTGGGGCTCGTTCCCCCATGGCTACTTGGGAGCGGTGGGGTGCAGGGGAGGGGGGGGGGTTGGCGGAGGGAGGGGGGATGGGGGAGAGTGAGGGGCGGATGGTAGTAGTCTTCTTTAACCATTTCCATTGTAACGGCGACCAGATAGCATTAAAACACAGTGATAACATTTACAGGCATACATAATTATCTTTGACGCTTAGGAGAGACATGTCTTAGTCCTTTACCAGAAATAACTTTTAACTTTACTTTATGCTCATATATTGACGGGCTCTCTGTTATCATTTCTGGGTGGGTTCTGACACATACATTGTAAGGAATCCGCTCCGCGGTTTACTGGTTGCTTTACCTTGCAGACTTGTGCAGTCCTGGAGCACCTCTCCTGATGTTTGCTGCAGCCTGGATTCACTCACCAAAGCAATACACACTCCCTCTGGTATCTATTGCAGCTGTGCAGCCTTTCATTGCAAACTATACTTGCATTCACTCATTAGGGGCAGTACCTTCACACCCCCGCCGGGGATTGGCCCGCTGGCCTTTAAGTATTGCTTGCCCATAATGCTCCTTGCCGAGCATAGTCCTAACTGGATGTCAACTGTTTTGCCACAAGCTCTCGCTTGTTCTCCTATGCTGATTCCAGGTTACGTCCTGCATCCTTCAGCTCCCTTCAAGCCGCTTGTTCCCTTATGCTGATACGGAGGTTTCCCCTGCGTCCTTCAGCTTCTGTTCCCCTGTGCTGAAGCAGAGGTTTCGTCCCTGCGTCCTTCAGCCTCCTGGATTCCTGCACTAAAGTAGAGGTTCGTCCCTGCGTTCTGCAGTCTCCTGGATTCCTGCACTGAAGCGGAGGTTTCCCTGTATCTACAGCTTCCTGGTTCCTGGGGCCTACTCTTTCCCTAATATAGAGAGGCCGTGTCCTGGTTCCTGCGCTGAAACAGTGGATTCCCTTGCCCGCTCAGGACTTTTGCGTTGTAGCACTGGTGCACCCGTACAGCAAGACGGTGTGCTATTCTGGTCTGCCTACCATCTCCTGTGACCAGCACCATGGGCCATGGTCGTCGCTCGCGCAAAGGCCAACCCCGCGCTCCTAAGCTGAAGCGGGTCTCTCCTATCTCCTTGTTGCCAAACTCCTGCATGGACAAAGTTTATCCTGACGTCTCCTGTTCTGACCCTGGCTTGTACAACGACGACGCTGTCTTCTCCAATCCTGATCCTGCGACATACGACTACGAACTGCGCAACCCGGATCAGCCTGCGCGGTCTCAGGTCGGTGCTTTTACAACCCCACCTCAGCCTCGCGGTCCGGTCCTGGTTTGTGGCGAGCAGAACCCTGACATACATCAATTTAATTATATTCGGCCCCATCCCTTATAGGTACTAGTTCTCACTTTGCTAGCACTCTCCTTTGCCTATGCATGCCCCATGGCTACTTGAGGGCATTGGGATGCATGGGGGGGAGGGGGTGGGGTGGGGTGCGGGAAGCGCTGGGGAAGGGGGGGAGTAGGAGGGGAGGGGAGGAAGGGGAAGGGGAGGGGGGGGCGGGAGGCATAGGGCACCCTTTATTTATTTATTTCGCTTATGATTGTCTTCTCTGGGGGGAGTCCCTCTCATCTTGCGGACGAGAGGGGGGTCACGGGGGACCCTGGGTGGGCCGAGGGGGGGAAGGCAAGGCCACTTGTTGCCCGCGGACAGTGTTATAAACTTTTAACCCTCCCCCCCCCAAAAGTCCCCACAGACCAGCCACTGCCACGGGATCATCTGGGCCATCGCCGGACAGTCGCCTTGTTCTACGGGCTCTGGATAACGGCCCTGTGTCCCCGTTATCTCGACCGCTGCAGCGTACAAATCAAGTCCGATCGACGTGTCAGGATGGCTTAATGGGGAAATCATCCCTCGGGGCGGCGAAGTCCTGTGGGTCTCGCGGGGGTTCAACGTCTCGCGTGAAGGGCTACGAGAGATGATTCCCGTGCCGGTCGTCCTCGGGGGCAGTCACATCGGGGCTCCGTTTCCAATCTAGTTGCAGGTCTCGACAGGTCTCGGGTCCAGGGGGCGCGGGGGTAAGTCCAGCTTTAAGTTACTTCTCCTTCGGCGTCTTCTGATGTAAGGCGGCGATTCTTTCAGACGCTCTTGCTGGGCCACCTCGATCGTCCTTTTGTCCTCGGTGTGGGGGGGTGTCCAGCCATGAGGGAGGGGGGGTCAGTCCCAGAGCCTGGGCGAATGGAAGCATATCTTCTGGGTGTTTCATGGTAAAGTACCGACCTCCCTTGTTCACTATTAGTTTGAACGGGAAGCCCCAGCGGTACTTTATATCCTTCTCTCTCAGGAGGAAAGTGAGGGGCTTCAGGTCTTTGCGCCGGTTCACTGTAAGTTTTGATAAGTCACTGAACAGTTGAATGGGCTCGCCCTGGATGGCGAGGGGTTCCAATTCACGGCAGGCAGTCATAATTTTCTCTTTTGAGGAGTAACTGTGAAGCCTCACAATGATGTCTCGCCTCCTTCTGGGGTCCTCTGATCTAGGCCCTAGAGCTCGGTGAGTTCTATCAATTTCGAAGTCCCGTTCGGCGATGTCCTTACAGATCATTGCAAACAGTTCAGTTAGATAAGGTTTGATTTGCGAGGGGGAGACCGTTTCAGGGACATTTCTGATTCTGATGTTTTGTCTTCTGTCCCTGTTTTCCTGGTCTTCCTGGCTCTCCTTTAGTGCTGCGATCTCCTCACCCAGGCGGATTATCTCTTCCTCCGTCGCCGTTTGTCTGTTGAGGGCCCCCTCCACCCTGGTTTCCACCTCGGTAGTCCGGCTAGTTAACGAGGCAATCTCCTCCCTTATCTCCCGCACTGCCTCCTTGATGTCGGCTTGCAGGGAGAGATGTAATTTGGCGTGCATGGAGACGAATAGCTCCTCCATATATTCCCGTGTGAGTGGCTCCCCTGCCTCTCTGTCTTCTCTCGGCTGGCTTTGGGCCCTCGCGGAGGTCGGCTGGCCTTGTGTTCCGCCGCCATCTTGCTTTTCTGCAAGTTCCTCCGTTTTTTTGGGGGGCGGCGAGAAATACTTCGTGACCCCTGGGGCCACTGGCCTCTTTCCTTTAGAAGACATTGTGGTTGAGTTTGGCTCTGTCCCAGGCTCGAAATCGGGGTGAAATTTAAGCTTTTTCAGTGCTTTTCAGTTAAATTGTGCAGGAGGGTCGACGGAGCTCCTCGTTCACCCAACCATCCCTGGTGACGTCACCCCTGCCCTGGTTCCAGAAAGGTACTCCTATCAAAACCATTTTTACTCATAGTGTACATGTGCAGGGGGTTTCCAGAGCTGAACCGCATTGATTTTAGGTTCGGGGCCCCCCTGCTTCCCGAGATACAGGCCCCTTTATGAGGTGCCGGTATCCCTCTGCATTTAAATGTCCCGATCATGTGACTGCGCAATGTAAACAAAGCAGAGGGATACCGGCACCCCATAAAAAGGCCTGTATCTCGGGAAGCAGGGGGTCCCCGGACCTAAAACCAAAGCGGTTCAGCTCTGGATACCCCCTGCACATCTACACTATGAATAAAACACACATATCAATAAACAATCATTCCTTACCTTTGCGGTTATCTGCTATGGTAACCAAGCAGCATGAATGTATTTTTAATAATAGTGTACTGTGAGCAGGGGGTCCCCTGAGCTGAATCGCATTGATTTGTGGATCAGGGACCCCCTGCTTCTCGAGTTACAGGCCCTGGTATGTGTCATCGAGTGCCAGTGTTGCCGCCATCTTTATAGCGTTCCATACGCGACGTGCCCGCTATAAAGATGGTGGCGACACTGGCACCAATGCCCCAAACCGGGGCCTGTAACTTGGGAAGCAGGGGGTCCCTGATCCAAAAATCAATGCGGTTCAGCTCAGGGGAACCCCTGCTCACGCACAATATTATTAAAATACATTAATGCTGCTTCATTACCATAGCGGATAGCCGTTAAGGCAATGAAGGGGTTAAGGCATAATAGCATGTTTATTGGGGACAATTGCCCCCAAATAAACATTGCAATAAACAACATACACCCCCTGTGACCCCAACAACCCCTAAACCCCCATTACATATATGAAATTTTTGGGATGCACAGCAATGATACTAGAGGCCGGCGGTGGCCCTCGGGTGTTTCCCGCAGGCCTGCAGTACCAATTCTGTGCCCCCCAAAAAAAATCCAACAACACAAATACTTTACAATAAATACACCCCCCCTAACACATACAGTACAGTACAGTAATGTGCAAAATTACTATTATCCACATATGGATAATTTATTTATTTATAAAATATTTTACCAGGAAGTAATACATTGAGAGTTACCTCTCGTTTTCAAGTATGTCTTGGGCACAGAGTTAAGACAAATAATACATGTTTACAAATACAGTTATGAAAATGAGCAGGGTATATATTATATACAAGACATTGCATGCACAGTTAAAGATAATATATATTATGGGCTTATGAAACAGTTACAGACCAGATTAAAATGTGTGACAGCCTTAGATTTGAAAGAACTTAAACTGGTGGTGAATGTAAGAGTCTCTGGTAGGTTGTTCCAGTTTTGGGGTGCACGGTAAGAGAAGGAGGAGCGGCCGATACTTTGTTGAGCCTTGGGACCATGAACAGTCTTTTTGAGTCTGATCTCAGGTGATAGGTGCTGCATGTGGTAGGGGTGAGGAGCTTATTCAGTTAGCTGGGTGGCCTGCCCATAAAGAATTTGAAGGCAAGACAGGAAAGGTGAACTTTGCGCCTAGACTCGAGTGATGACCAGTCTAGTTCTTTGAGCATTTCGCAGTGATGTGTGTTATAGTTGCATTGGAGAACAAAATGACACATTGAATTGTAGAGGGTGTCAAGTTTGCTAAGATGGGTTTGAGGTGCTGAGCCATATACTATGTCTCCATAGTCAATAATTGGCATTAGCATCTGCTGTGCGATATGTTTTCTGACCAGGAGACTTAGGGAGGATTTGTTCCTGTAAAGTACCCCTAGTTTGGCATAGGTCTTGGTTGTCAGGGTATCAATGTGCATCCCGAATGTTAAGTGGGAGTCAAACCAGGTATTTAAAACTAGTAACAGGAGTTAGGGTGGTGTTAGTGTTGGTTCTAATCTGGAGTTCAGTCGCTGGAAGCTTTACAAATTTAGTCTTGGTCCCAAATACCATTGTTACAGTCTTGTCAGTGTTTAAAAACAGTTTGTTTTGGGAAATCCAGGTTTTGAGTCTGAAAAAGTCAGACTGAAGTATGTGTTGAAGGTCAGAGAGGCTATGGTTGTGTGCATATAGGATTGTGTCATCTGCATACATGTGTATTGAGGCTTCATGACAAGCTGTGGGAAGATCATTGATGAACACTGAGAAGAGTAGGGGCCCCAGAACAGCGCCTTGCAGGACACCACAGGTGATGTCCAGGGGGTTAGAGTTAGAGCCAGAGATGGACACATGTTGGGATCTACCTGATAGGTAGGACAGAAACCAGTTTAAAGCATGCTTCCCTATTCCAGAGCTCTGGAGTTTGTTAAGCAGGATAGCATGATCAACAGTATCAAAAGCCTTTGCAAAATCTAGGAATACTGCACCAGTGAGCTGACCCCGTTCCATTCCACACTGGATTTCATTGCAAACTTTTAGCAGGGCAAGTTACAGTAGAGTGTTTGGGGTGAAAGCCAGATTGGAATTGGCTAGGGAAATTTGTCTTGTTATAGTAATCGCTTAATTGGGAGTGGACACATTTTTCCATGACTTTGGATAGGATTGGGAGATGGGAGATTGGCCTATAGTTTGAGACAGTGTTTTTGTCCCCACTTTTGAAGATTGGGACAACTCTGGCAGCTTTCCAGGACTTAGGGATATGGCCTGCGGACAGGATAGAGTTGACTATGGAAGCAATTGATTTGGCAATTGCTGGGGCACCAAGTCTTAGGAACCTAGATTGTAGTAAGTCAGGTCCACATTGACTGCTTAGTTTTAATTTGAGGAGCGCTTGTGTAATCTCCTCTTCGGATACTGGGCCAAATTGAAAAGTGTGGGCAGTGTTGGGAGGGGGTGAGGCTATAGGGGTACTCCCAGGATGAGATTCAGGTGTGTGGTTTGGGTTGCGTTTCGCTAATAAGTTAGTAGCACACCCACACAAAGTAATCATTGAATGCATTTGCAATGTCGGTGGGGTTTGTCAGAGTAATATCGCCCTTAGTGATATTACTTGGCTGTTGGTGGTTAGAAGGCTGGAATATGTTGTTGATAACCTACCAGAAGTTAGCTGGGTTTGATGTGTTCTGGAGAAGATTGTCAGAGTAATAATGTGCTTTTGCATGCCTTGTTTGCCTTGTGCACATATTCCCCAGGCATCTGTAGTGATTGAGATCCTTGGTAGTGCCAGTTACTTTGTGGCTTTTCCACAAGGCATCCCTGAACTGGTAGAGTGCTATAAGGTCAGGTGTAACCCATGGAAGGTGGGCACCCCGTACCCGTATTCTGCGTAGTGGAGCATGGGTATCACAGAGTTTTAAGAACACGGATTGGAAATAGTCGAGCGTAGAATCAAGGTCAGGAATTAAATCGATTTTGTGCCAAGGGCAGTTGGTAAGGTCAGCCAGAAACTGTTGTGGGTTAAAGTTTCTAAATGTTCTAGTGAGGAAAACTTTAGGGCTTGATTGGGGCGGTTTAATTTTCCTTACACAGTACACTATTGCATTTGCCCATTTTAAATACATAAAGAACAATAAATACATTAAATACATATTGCACTCACCCTTGTCCGGCTGCCACGATGAAGGCCATCCTCATCTTCATCACCGTCCATGCCCCCTCCGATGCTGCAAAACATAAACAAGAATAAAAACAGCCAATGTAATTTCCCCTAACCCCTTAATCACCATAGCGGTTATTAACCGCTACAGTCATTAAGGGGTTAACCCACCCTCACCCACAACTCGGGAGGCCTACATACCTTCCCCCACTACCCCCCCAACCCCGTGAGGCCTAACCATCCACACCCAATACCCAGCCTGGAGGCCTACCCACATATCCTTGGGGCCAATACCCCCTTCCCCCACCCCTAGTACCCACAATAAAAACAATACACAGCCCCACAATAAATATTTATTAAATACATAACCCACCCCCTGTGCACCCCCATAAATACATGATTTATTATTTTACATACTGGGTTAATACCCCAGCCCCACGAAGTCCCCGGTGGGCCTGATCCTACAGTAGCCCAGCACCATGTTTCAAACAGGGTCTGGAGGCCTGCGGGTGGTCCCCGCCAGGCGCCATGGTCCACCAGGTGGTCTCCGCGGGTCACCGTGGGCCACAATGGGGTCCCCATGGGTAGGCCCGCAGCTGTATGGGGGGCCTCGGTCAGACCCACACTGGTCTCTGAGGGGCCTCGGGTGGTTCCCACAGGGGTCTGGGGACCCACAGGTGGTCCCTACGGGTCCGCGGTGCTCCCATAGATGTGGGGCCACCGGTTCTTCCCCGCAGGTGTCCCCCGTGGACCCGGCAGCCGTTTACGTGTGAGAAGCTCCAGGAGACCGCAGGTGGTCTCCATAGGTCCCCCGCAGACCTGAGGAAACAACCCTGTCCTATACATTAAATACATAAATTCCCCCCTCCCCCCACCCTCCCCACAACACATACAGTACAATATTGTGCAAAATAACTATTATCCATATAGGGATAATAGATAATTTGCCCATTATTAAACATATTAAGTAGCATAATAAAATAACTAAAGTTCTACTCACTTCATCAATAAGAAGCCCCCTCGCCAGCAAAATCCGTGTCCTCCGTTGCCAACAAAATACATAGCCAATACATTGCAATTACATTCTGATATCAATTAACCCCTTATTATCGGATAATAACCGCAAAGGTAATTAAGGGGTTAAGCCACCCTGGCCCGATACCCACCCTTCACCCATTCATTTGTACAGTGGCTTCATCATGCAACTATATATATATATATACACACATATATATATAGAAAAGAGAGAGGAGAGAGCGCACGCCCCATAGTATAAAACCGTATATTTAATGATGGGAAAGGGGAGAGAGGGGAAAGAAATGCACTCACAAGTGTAAAAGAATTAAAAGAATTTCGTGATTATATCACCACCATCTGGTATCTGTGCTTGATTCAAAAGTCCATCAGTCTCTCAGAGATGAAGGAACCGTGATCTGTCAGGGTGTCCAGGGTGTGTGGATATAAATCAGCAAAACGTTCCAGATATCCCAGAGAATGTCTCCTTGCTGGAAGGCCTCTGTTGTGTTTGACGCTAGAACCGGCCTGTTCCTGCGCATGCGTGATGACGTAGTGTCTGTACGTATTGCGTTATGACGCTCCCTGACGCGTTTTGTCACACACGGGTGACTTTTTCAAGTCTACCCTTTGCATGCGCAGGAACAGGCCGGTTCTAGCGTCAAATACTACAGAGGCCTTCCAGCAAGGAAACATTCTCTGGGATTTCTGGAATGTTTTGCTGATTTATATCCACACACCCTGGACACCCTGACGGATCACGGTTCCTTCATCTCTGAGAGACTGATGGACTTTTGAATCAAGCACAGATACCGGATGGTGGTGATATAATCACGAAATGCTTTTAATTCTTGTACCCTTGTGAGTGCATTTCTTCCCCCTCCCTCCCTTTCCCATCATTAAATATACGGTTTTATACTATGGGGCGTGCGCTCTCTCCTCTCTCTTTTCTGCAGATTCCATACGGATGTGGTTAATACCCTTGAGAGCAGCTGGAGACCCCTTCTACCAGCATCACCAATATCATTGTTGGACATTTTCCCAAGGACTGGTTTTCACTTTATATCTCTTTTTGTATATCACTGTTTGATGTTATTAATAGGTTTTTATTCACATTAATAATTGATTTATTTACAGGCACTTACACATTTATTTTATGTGGGTATATTTTTAGTATTAACTATATACATTCACCATATTCACCTATATTTAATACCTTTTTAAAGGCGCTGCTTTATTGTTTTTTCGTTTGTCCACACACACACACATTATATATATATATATATATATATATATATATATATATATATATATATATATATATATATATATATATATATATATATAAATATATATATATATATATATATATATATATATATATATATAGTGCAGAATAAATGAGTTCTTCAGTATTCGGTGATACCTTTTTATTGGACTAACAATTTATGTCATAGGACAAGCTTTCGAGAGTTATCCTCTCTTCTTCAGGTCAGGCAATACTGATATACAAAGGGTTGAATGGCTAAAACAGTGTGGAGAGAGGAAAAAAAAAAACAACAGATATTTACTTTAAATAAGGTAGGGTTTTAAGTGTTTGAAGCCAGAGGACAGTGTCAAAGAAAGGTGGGGAGGGATACTGGGGGGGAGAGAAAGTGTGGATAAGAATAGAGGCAAGCAGGATAATTACAAGCAATTTTGACCGGGTGTGAGAAAACCCATGTCCGCATTAAGTCCTTTGGTTTTGGTGTCAAAGAGTCTTATCATTCTGAGTTCAAATGTTTTCCGTTCTTGGGAGCTTTTAAACATTCTATTGAGGATTTAGATTTTTAGATCATTTATGGAATGATCTGGTTGTGAGAAGTGATGTCCCACAGGTGAGCAGTATCTTCCTTCTTCGTGATGGAGTATAGAGTGTCTGTGCATATTCATTCTTCCTTGGTTTTGGGCTGGTTTCCCCCCAATGTAGAAAACTTGGTCACATTTGTTGCACTGAATCATATACACTAAATATATATATATATATATATATATATATATATATATATATATAGATAGATAGATAGATAGATAGATAGATAGATAGATAGATAGATAGATAGACATATATATATATATATATATATATATATATATATATATATATATATATATATATATATATATATATATATATAATCAAAAAATAAATAGATGATACCGTTCTGTGGCTAACGAAATGCTTTTATTTGTGCGAGCTTTCGAGATATACTGATCTCTTCTTCCGGCGATGTTACAATGAATGAAGCAAGCAAAAGGTATACTTAAAAACAGTGTCTCTTGGAATGTTATCTGTGCTTTTCCTTCCCCCGGTGTGGATGTGTTTTATGGCTAGAGGGGTCAAAAGGTTCCTGAAAGCAAGTGATGTAAGGGTGTGTATGTGTATCAGTGTGAATAACATGAATGGAGAGCCCACAGTATATACAGTGCTTAATAAAAGGTGTGTGTGGAGTGGGAGTGCATTTCGTTAGCCACAGAACGGTATCATCTATTTATTTTTTGATTATTGAAGCTCGGCTAACACGGTACTGATACCTCTACATGTATATATATCTATATCTATCTATCTATATATATATATATATATATATATAGATATAGATATATATATGCAGTGTTCGACAATTCATTATAACTACACGCCCGTGGTGGGTGGATTTTGGCCGCTGGCGAGTAGTGGCTGCGGTTCTATGAATTCCCCTGCTCGCGCCAATTTTTTTTTTTTTTAAATAAATAAATAATCCCCCTCCCTGATTGGGTTAACGCGGGGAAGAGGGCCGGCAGGCAGTGCTGGGTTAGCCCCCTTTACCTGATCTCCTCTACCTCCTGATATCCTCCCCTCCCTACCCTGGGGTGTCCGCCACCTGGGATGCGGGAGATGGGGGGAGGGTTGTGTTGCGCGGGCAGCAGGGAGCGGGCAGCACACAGGAGGGGGCAGCACACGGGAGGAAGCAGCACACGGGAGGGGGCAGCACACGGGAGGAAGCAGCACACGGGAGCGGGCAGCACACGGGAGGGGGCCTGCACACGGGAGGAAGCAGCACTGAGGGACTGCGGATCAGGTAAGATCCCAGGTGGGATTGCTGCTTTAGATATTGTGAAGCGGGGATGTCCAGACACTGGTTAAGGGGTTCAGGAAACTAGTCATTCACACCTGGCTTTTATTTCTAGATCCAACATTTACAAACACACACACACGTAACAAGGACTAATTGTAGTATAATGTAATACAATAAATACATTTGTCAAAAACGAATGTTCTGACTAGGAATTTATTAAATGTATTTTATTTATATATTTTATTTTAAAGCGGAGTTGGGGACGGGAGTAGGGGCGGAGTTGGGGACGGGACTAGGGGCGGGGTTGGGGGCGGGACTAGGGGCGGAGTTGGGGGCGGGACTAGGTGGCGAGTAGATTTTTTGGTTGGGCGAGTAGATTTTTGGGTGATTTGTCGAACACTGTATATATGTATATATCTATATATATATATATCTATATATATATATAGATATATATATATATATAGATATATATATATATAGATATATACATATATGCAGTGTATATATATATATATAGCCAAAAGAAAAGTGATTATAGTAGCGCCACTCATAAACCAGTGAACAATAAAAAACCTTTGCAAAATGCTATGTTAAAAGATAAAAAACAATCCTATAGTGAGTATGCTTAAAATTAATATTGACTAACTAAAAAACACTCTATTACAAAAATATACAAATATAATAAAAATAATAAAAAAAAATAATAATAATAAAAAAAATAATAAAAAAATGTCAAATTGTAATAGTCCAAACCCCAAAATGAGTCCTGATGGGTAATACAGGGATTGATACAGGATCCAGGGGTCCACGGCAGCTCTCACATGGAAGAACCACTTCCAAGGCAAATTCTATGGAAAAAGAAAGAAAACAGAGAGTGCATGCCCCATAGTGTGATCCTGTACCTTTAATGATAAGGAGGGATTGACAAATCCCTTTGATAAAGTTGCATTATTGTGACGAAACGCATCAGGGACGTAAATTACGACATTACGTCATCACGTTGTCTGCATTCTTTACGGCCGGAGCGTGCAGGAGCAGCATTGAGGCCTACTCTGATGACACATTGTGTGGAGGACTTCATTTGATCGCGGAAAGGATGGACACTGTCGGATGCATTGCCCAAGGGTTCCAGTTGGATTCTAATACGTCACGAGACGGCCTGCATCGGTGGTGATAATAATTTTGTCACAAATTGCTTGTTTTTCACTTATACTTTGTAAGTGTTTTTAATCCCCCCCACCAACCCCTCCCTATCATTAAATGTACAGGATCACACTATGTGTGCGCTCTCTGTTTCTTTCTTTATATATATATATATATATATATATATATATATATATATATATACACATGATGAACCAATATACAAAGAAATATTTAAGGGTTATCAAAAACATGCTCTAATAAAAATACCACTTCTCCATATCAGCCACAGTAAAATAAAATCCTATTTCCTAAAAAAAATCAAATCTCATCTTCCAATCAAAACATCAAATGCCAATCAAAACATTGAATTTACATTGTATACATGATGCATACAATCTATGCACCATGTACATTCTGCCAATCAATGTTAACAATAAAATATTCCAAACAAAATACCATTACATCCAAACAAGTATACTATTTAAACAAAGCAAGTCACCATATATCAATTAGCATTCATTAAACAAATCCCAAAACAATTAAATACCATCCATAACAATTACACAATTAACTATTTCAATCGTTAAACAGAACAAGTTACCATCAGACAAAATATAAGTACCAAAAAGAATACAATATACAAAAGCAAGCTTCACCATGACCTAAAGTACAGCATACAACACCAAAAATTACATCTATCTAATTACAAAATACATTACACACACATTTATGCATAGCAGCATAGCCAAAATCATTTTAAAGACAGCAAAACAAGCATTTCCTACCAAACCATTTCTTACCCTGTATGTAATTATTGATCTAGACATACATACATACATACATACATACATTGACAAGAAATGACGTTTTAAAAAAATGTCAAAAAAAAAAAAAAAACATGTACAAGTTAAAAATAAACCATTTCTTTTGTTCACTTACCATTACTTGACCAACTCACCGATTCCCGTTGAACACCTTACTCTCGAACCAATCCACGCACAGGGACCCATAAAATAATAAACCATAAAATAATAAACCATAAAATAATAAACCATAACAATCCAGGGGTCTTCTATTTGTAATCCATCTTCATCTGTATTCTCCTTTCTTGTATCTTCTTCCGCTCTCTTCCGGGGACTTCTTCTCTTCTTCACTGCGGACCCGTAGGGACAACCCGTGGGTCCCCAGACCCCCATGGGAACCACCCGAGGCCCCTCAGACACCTGTAGGTCTGATCTGGGGTCCCCCAGACAGCCGCGGGCCTACCCGTGGGGACCCCATTGTGGCCCACGGTAACACGCGGAGACCACCTGGTGGAACATGGCGCCTGGCGGGGACCACCCGCAGGCCTCCAGACCCTGTTTGAAACATGGTGCTAGGCTACTGTAGGTCTGTGAGGTGACCCATCAGGCCCACGGGGACTCCCGTGGGCCTGGGGTATTAACCCTGTATGTAAAATAATAAATCATGTATTTATGGGGGGGCACAGGGGGTGGGTTATGTATTTAATAAATATAATGATGTTTATTGTGGGGCTGTGTATTGTTTTTATTGTGGGTACTGGGGGTGGGGGAAGGGGGTATTGGCCCCAAGGGTATGTGGGTAGGCCTCCCGGTTGGGTATTGCGTGAGGGTGGTTAGGCCTCATGGGGTGGGGGGGTAGTGGGGGAAGGTATGTAGGCCTCCCGAGTAGTGGGTGAGGGTGGGTTAACCCCTTAATGACTGTAGCTGTTAATAACCGCTATGGTGATTAAGGGGTTAGGGGACATTACATTGGCTGTTTTTATTCTTGTTCATGTTTTGCAGCATCAGAGGGGGCATGGACGGTGATGAAGATGAGGATGGCCTTCAACGTGGCAGCCGGACAAGGGTGAGTGCAATATGTATTTAATGTATTTATTGTTCTTTATGTATTTTAAATGGGCAAATGCACAATTATCCATTTGTGGTTAATAGTAATTGTGCCCATTACTATACTGTATGTGTTAGGGGGGGTTATTTCTTTATAAGTTTGTATGTGTTTTGACATTAATTTGGGGGGGCACAGAATTAATACTGCAGGCCCGCGGGTAACACCAGAGGGCCTCCGCCGGCCTATAGTATCATTGATGTGCATATACAGTATGTGCATGTTATGGGGGTATAGGGGTTGTTGGTGTAACACAGGCCTGCACAACACGCGGGCCGCATGCGGGCCATCTGGCCTCTCTGTGCGGCCCGCGATGACTCCGGCCGGCGCCAGTTAATTAATTAAATAAATTAAAAAAAAAAAATGTTAAAAAAAAAGTTTAAAAAAATGGCGGCGATGGGGGGCGTGTCTATGACATCATCCAGGACAGTCGGGTAAAAGCTGAGCTCCAGAGACCCTCCTGAATAACCGCAGATCTAAACCCTTTTATCCCGGGCAAAAACCCTGAAAAAAGCCCCTGACAACCCTCTAAAACCAGAGAGATGGCTAATAAGGGTAAAAATCCCCTGACTCAGGGAGTGGGGAAGTACTTCTCTCCTGCAAAACAGCCTGCTGAGACAGGGAATAGAAAGCAAGATGGCCCCCAGGCTTCGGGCCCACGAGGCAAACAAGGCCTCTCAGACTCAGCAAGCCCTACCGAGACCCCCCCTTCCCCGGACGGGGGGATCACAAAGGCATACCTGGAGGAACTCCATGCCAAGCTCCAACGTTCACTACAGGCTAATATAAAGGACGCGGTAGCGGAAATTAGGCATGATATCCAGGGGCTGCAGGAACGCACTACCACACTGGAGACCAGGCTGGATGAGGCCTTACACCACCAGTCAGAGGCCGATGACGAGATCATACGCCTGGGCCAAGAAATAAATATACTACGTGACGGACTGGAGGACCAGGAAAACAGGGATCGCCGCCAGAACCTGCGGATCCGCGCATACCCACGCATCTGCGCGCATACCTGAAGGACTTCTTCCTCTCCATATGCCCAGACCTTGATTCCCGGGACTTGGAAATGGATAGGGCGCACAGAGCCCTGGGCCCGCGCTCCGAGGACCCCAACCGTCGCCGGGACGTGATCGTGCGGCTCCACAGCTACTCCACCAAAGACAAACTAATAGGAGCTAGCAGAGGGAGGGACACGATCGCGTTCCGCAGCGACCGGCTTCAGGTCTATAACGACCTCTCCAAGCTTACGGTGGATCGACGCAAAGCACTACGTCCCCTAACATTACTCCTTCGTGCGAAAGAAATAAACAACAGATGGGGGTTCCCTTTCAAATTGATTATTCCCCACAAGGGTAAATTCCTCACCATCCGGCACCCTGAGGATATGATGCACTTAGTAAAAACCCTGGGCCTTCCCGTGGACTCCCTCCAACCTGCCCACCCAGCTGGTAACCGGGACCAGGAACAAGATGACCAACCTGTGAGAGCCTCGGAGCGGATTGCCGAGCAAAGACAATCCCGCGACAAATAAAGAAACACTCAGAGACAAACCAAACTCCCGCCCGGATCCACGCCAGCATCAGCCTTGAAACTCACCCAAAATGGCGCCTGATGCGACCTTACCCCCTTACCTTCCCATGGAGAAGACCTCCGGATCGCGGCAGCGGGGTGCCCTTCTTCCTCCCCGGTCCCAGAAGCCCCACCAAGGATAATCGGAGGGCGGACACTGCGCGACCAACTGCGGATCTTCGCGGCTACTCGCGGTGATCCACAAGGAAAACGCCATTGCCTGCTCCAAATTTCTCCCCAAAAATGGCGTCCAGAATGAACTTACCGGTCCACGTGGCGCCCCTGGCTGAGTTGCAAGCTCCCTCCACAAAATGGCGCCCGCTGGGGACGTCCCCGCCCGCGGGGCTCCGTGGGACCTGCTGGCGCGCCACGGCTGACGTCAGCAGGAGGCGCGCCTCACATCCGGCGCCAACGGAGACCCCGCCTGCACCCAGAAGCCGTCTCCGCCCGCGGAGCATCATGGGGCTCACGGACGAGCCGCAAATGACGTCAGCAGGGTGCGCGACCCGCGCCCGGCGCCGACGGAGGCCTCGCCTGCTCCTGGTCCAGGGAGCGATACCGGGGCCAGAGCGCCGGGCCCCCCGAGCGACTCCCAGCGGCTGAGTGACACACCGCTGATACCACAGGGTACACCCAGCTCGGGGCAGCCTGGCGCTCCACCCTCTCGGCCGATGGGCCCTTCCGGGGCAATCTTATACCCTCACCGGTTCCCGGGCTCCCTCTCCCTCCCTGGAGGAGTGCTGCCAGCGCAAGTCTCCACAGCCCCACATGAGCCCTTCCGCGGTTATACTTCCAGGGATGGGGTCTGTAAAACTATGATACCCACATATATTCCCCTTTGAGTCTCTTCCTACCACCCCTAAGAGTCAGCTGGGTACCCCGCTCACTACCCTATAGTTGTGTTATCCCCCACTAGAAGGATTATCAGGATTTGACACTGACTCCTTCCCTCAAGCTCCCATTCCTTTATCGTTAGCGTTATAGAGGTTCCCCCATTTTGATGTTGATTCAGGGCCCCATGAAAGGTTTCTGTTGTTGCTGCTGCGAACGTTACTGTTATTGCTCCGAATGGAGCTCATGTTATTATGCTCGCTTCACTCACAGGCTGAGACTAATTGTTGCTCATGTGGATATATGTATCTCCCCCCCTGTTCCCATACCCCCCCCCTTGCCCCCCCCTCTCCCCTTCCCCCCCCCTCTTCCCTTCCCCCCCTCTCCCCTTCCCCCCCTCTCCCCTCCCCCCCCCTCTCTCCCCCTCCCCCCCCCCTCTCCCCTTCCCCCCCCTCTCTCCCCTTCCCTCCCCCTCTCTCTCCCCTTCCCCTCCCCTCTCTCCCCTTCTCCCCCCCTCTCCCCTCCCCCCCCCCTCCTCACCCCTCCCCCCCTCCTCTCCCCCCCCCTCTCCCCTCCCCCTCTCCCCTTCCCCCCTCCCCTTCCCCCTTCCCCCCTCCCCTTCCCCCCTCCCCTTCCCCCCTCCCCACCACCCCCTCCTCCCCACCACCCCCTCCTCCCCCCACCACCCCCGCCCCCCCTCTCCCCCCCCCCTTCCCCCCCTCTCCACACCCCCCCTCGCCCCCCTCTTCCCCTCTCCCTCCTCCTCCCCCCACCCTACCCCTACCACCAACCCCCCCCCCCCCGCCTTCACCAACTCACTACCCTCTCACTCTGCTAAAACTGTTCCCACCAACACACAGGTGAGAGAGACACTGCTCGGACTAAAAGCAGGAGGCAACGTTGGTATTGAATGCTATGCTTATGATATGTCAGAACTGTTCTCCCCCCCCCAACCCCCTCCCGTATCATCCCCCTTTTCCTCCCACACCCTCCCCCAACTCCACCCCCCCACCCTCCTCTCTTTCCCCTCTTCTCACACCAAGGACCACTCCACGGAGGGGACGCACCCGAACCTCACCGCCCCGGGAGGGCCCAAGAGACCTCAGGCTCATTCAACACTTATAGACACCTACCCGAGCGGTCAAGGTACACTATATGAGCGCCTGTAAACACAGTACAGAAGCTAGGTACACATTAATCGGACTCTTCCCAGAAGCGGTCCCCTACCCAGCCTAACCCTGAACCCCCCACCCACTCACCTCCCCCCACCGCCCACCCCTCAGAACTGAGCAGCCCTGCGCCTGCCCTCTCCCCTTCCCACTCCCCATAGTGCCCATACAGGAGAGAAACCACATCTTCTAGGACACCCATGGTCTGCATGTTTTGGCTGTAACTTCCAATAGCTAAGGGTCTCTACTCGGCCCACCCTTACTGGAGACAGTCGTCGGACCAGCCCCCCTAGGGTCTTATACCACCCCAGCCGGTCTTTAAACCAGATCGGTTTCAAACTTTACAGACCCCAATAGGGTCTACCTTCCCTCTTTTCAACCTCCGCTGATCCTATCCCAGCGGTTCCCCTCCCACCCTACCCCCCGTCCCACTTGGCTGTCCAGCTACCATCTTAACTTAAAGTTTACAAATAGTCAACGTCCATTCCAAGCAGAATGTCACGCCAACAAGCTCTAAAGTTTATTTCCCTAAATGTCAAGGGCCTCCACAACACCAGAAAAAGACGCCTGGCCCTACAGGAACTTAAGAGGTTGGGAGGCTATGTTGTTTTCCTCCAGGAGACACACTTCACATCTCAGGAGCCGCCTAAAACATTCCAGCATGTGTATCCTATGAGCTACTTCGCCTCATATAGTAGTAAACGCAGAGGGGTCGCCATTCTGATTCGTCAGGGCACCCCATTTAATCTTGCTAAAATCCAGGCAGATCCAGAGGGAAGATTTATTGTGGTCTACGGTTCGCTCTCAGGCTCGGCAATCGCCCTTATTAACCTATATGCCCCAAACGAGAACCAGACAGATTTCTTAAAAACAGTTCTGGCAGAAATTGACCCCCAATACCTATCATCGCTACTTATTGCAGGCGATCTAAATATGGCTCTCAACCCTAAAGAAGATAAATCGAGCCTCCCAGGGCGACAACAATCCACCCAGTCACAAAGACTGGGGAAAAAATTCAAGGACATAATGGGGGACTTTTCACTTTTAGACATCTGGAGAACACAACACCAGGGACAAAGGGATTATACCTTTTACTCGGCCCCTCACCAGACATATTCCCGTATAGACTACTTTCTTGCTACCAAGAACATCCTAGAAGCCGCCCTAGATACTGACATCGGCCCAATCACGTGGTCAGATCATGCTCCCATCACCCTGACCCTATCCATCCCATTCGTGAAAACAACCTCGTATTCCTGGAGACTGAACGACTCCCTACTGAATCACTCAGAGACAGTACGGGAGATCAAAAAATCCCTTAAGGAATATTTCCGGACAAATATAGGTACTGTTACCTCTCCAGCGAGCCTGTGGGAAGCCCATAAGGCGACAATTAGAGGACATTTCATCTCGATTGCCTCCCATAGGAAAAAAATTAAACTTAAACGAACCAAAGAGCTAACAGACAAAATAATAAGTTTAGAACAACAGCATAAAAATAACCCTTCCCGGAAAATTTATAAACAGTTGACTTCTACCAGAAGCGACTTAAGAATAATCCAAATGGACAATGTCGAAAAAGCTCTTAAATGGACGGGTCAGAGGTATTACGATAAAGGGAACAAGGCCGACAGACTTCTTGCTAGCAAGTTACGAGGCATACACAAAAGATCGCAAATAACGGCGATTCGGAATAGTGCTGGTGAGCTCCTATACAATGAAAAAAAAATTGCAGAGGAATTCACTAAATTTTACTCTAAATTATATAACCTACGGGCTCACTCTGCTAGCCCAGACCCGAAGGAGCTATCGGCTACCATTGATTATCTAGCTGACTGCGACCTCCCCTCATTAACAGAGGAGGAACTCCTTCTCCTGAACGCCAAAATAACGGCGGAAGAACTAGAATGGGCCGTTAAGGCCTCCAAAATTTCTAAAGCACCGGGCCCTGATGGTTTCACAAATGCCTACTATAAGAAGTTTCTCCCCACTCTGTCCACCCACCTTTTACAATTGTTCAACTCATTCTTAGAAGGATGTCCTATCCCATCTTCAATGTCGTCCGCCAATTTGGCCATAATCCTTAAAGAAGGGAAGGACCCCACACAATGCGGTAGCTATAGACCAATCTCACTGTTGAACAATGATCTAAAACTATACAGTAAAATATTGGCGAACAGACTTAATCCAATTCTCCCGAGACTAGTACACATGGACCAGGTCGGGTTTGTCCTGGGCCGTCAGGCCTCAGACAATACCCGTAAAATCATTAACCTTGTTGACCAGGCCCACCTTACAGACTCACAAGCTATGTTACTAAGCTTAGACGCAGAGAAGGCATTTGACAGAATTGACTGGCTGTTCCTAGACCAAACATTAAAAAAATTCGGATTCAGGGACTCCTTTCTTACGGGTGTCCAGGCGCTCTACCAAACTCCATCCGCCTCAGTTAGACTATCGGGTGGAGGAGCGGAACAAATCCACATTCGAAATGGTACCCGACAGGGTTGCCCCCTCTCCCCTCTCCTTTTCGCTCTCACGATTGAACCACTGGCGGCCAAAATAAGACAAAACCCAAACATCCAGGGTATACCTATGGCCACGGAACAATACAAAATTTCCCTATTCGCTGACGATATTATCCTGACCTTGACCAGACCCCTAACTTCCCTCCCCAACCTCCAGATGGAACTGACGGAGTTTGGAAAGGTTTCAGGATATAAAATAAATAGCGACAAATCTGAGGCCCTAAATATTAATCTTCCCGACCCCACAATCAAACTCCTCAAGCTGAATTTCAACTACCGATGGTGCCCCTCATGCATTAAGTATCTGGGAATTAATGTATCTAGGCACTATCGGGACCTATATAGGGATAACTACCCGAAACTATGGGATCAGATCAAAAGGGATCTAGATCGGTGGGAAGGTTATCAGATCTCATGGATTGGAAGGATGATCTCTACCAAAATGAATATACTCCCAAGAATGTTGTACCTATTCCAGACGCTCCCAATCCAGGTCCCGGCCGCCGATCTAAAATATATACAGAATAGACTACTCCACTTCATTTGGCAGGGTAAGAGACCCAGGGTAGCCAGATCAGTCCTGATGACCACGAGATCCAGAGGAGGGATGGGGGTGCCTGACCTATATAAATATTATCTAGCCGCTCAGCTCAGGCAGGTAGTAATGTGGAACTCAGACCCGACCCGATGTTGCTGGGTGGGAATGGAAACTCGGTGTGCCAAACTGCCTTCTCTGCAAGCCTGCCTCTGGAGCCTGAACAGAGGTGATGGCCACTTACACAATCTTAAGCTACAGGCCTCACGATTCACGTGGGACACCTGGTCCAGATGCAAACTTAAATTTAACCTCACATCCATAAACTCACAACTCACCCCCTTCGTTAATAACCCTAAATTCCCTCCAGGATGCGGATCTAAGCTGTTCGCCCACTTTCACACACGGGGTATAGAGGCGATTGCCGACGTACTGAGCCTAGGGAAGCTCCTGAGCTACCAAGAACTGAGGAACAAATTTAAAATTACAAAATTGGACACCTTTAAATATCTACAAATTAGAAACTTTGTCAGAACTACGTGCCCTCATCCAGAATACCCCACTCTCACGACGTTTGAACTCTTGTGTGAGGACAAGTCTTACCAGAAGGGACTTATCTCTGATATATATAATATCCTAATGCGCTCAACGTCCCCTACACAGCACGACTATATGCTGCGATGGTCAGCTGACCTAAACGTTGATATAGAAAGAGAGACTTGGGAGGAAATCTGGCAGGCAGCCTCAGAAACTTCCCTTTGCACCACAATTAAGGAAAACATCTATAAGATCATGTTTGGCTGGTATCTTACCCCAGCACGATTAAACCAGATCTACCCTCTGGCATCAGACCAATGTTGGAGAGGCTGTGGTAATAGAGGGGACATGGCCCACATCTGGTGGACCTGTCCAGAAATTGTGAAATACTGGGCCAAGGTCCAAATTCTTATAAAAGAGGTCACAGGCCTAGAAATTCCTATTGAACCACTGACCTTCCTGTTGGCTGCACCCATGCCGAATATAGTTCGGCCCACCAGGAAATTAATATCCTTCATTCTCACTGCGGTGCGATGCTGTATTGCGGCCTCCTGGAGGAAAACAGCTACGCCAGCGCTCAATACAATAAAGAAAAGGATTGGGGAAGTTATGACCATGGAAAGGCTCACAGCCAACATCAAACAAAGAACCCCGGCCTTTGAGGATATCTGGGAACCCTGGTTCCACTTTTCCAGAGCGCCCCGATCAACCCAGGGAGGTGGGAGACTAACTCCCCCCCCATAAGACAAAATCAGTACGAACCTCATCAACCACACTCTATCAGCCCTGTAGGACGACAATACCCTCCCCCCCCCCATTTCCTTTCCCCCCCTTCTTCCTCCCACCCCCTCAACCACCCCTCCACACCTTCTCTCTATGAAGGCTCCCCCCCCTTCTTTTTTTTTTTTTTCATGGACAACTTAGGTTGCCCTTTGTTCCCCCCCTTTAAAAAAAATATATGTTTTGGAAAATGTTAGGCAACAAAATTTGTCAGAAATGTTGTACCCTCTTAAAATGCCTAATAAAAACATTGAAAAAAAAAAAAAATGGCGGCGATTCATTCCTCCCTCTCCCACCCTTCCTCCCTCCCAGCCCCCGGGTTTTGCGGTGCGCGGGGGCAGCAGCAGCAGCATGAGGAGGATGCGGCAGCTGTGAGTATTTTTTTTTTCAATAGCAGGATGCGGGGGGGGGGGGGGTTGGAGGTCAGAGCATGCCGGGGGCGGGGCTTAGTACCGAGGAGAGAGGATGTGCTGATCTAAAAGGTGTGTGTGTGTGTGTGTGTGTGTGTGTGTGTGTGTGTGTGTGTGTGTGTGTGTGTGTGTGTGTGTGTGTGTGTGTGTGTGTGTGTGTAAAACGGGCTGGTGGGGGGTGGGTGTGAAAAACTGTCTGGTGGGGGGTGGGTGTGAAAAACGGGCTGGTGCAGAGGTGGGGGGATGGGCTGGTGCAGAGGTGGGGGGTGGGCTGGTGTAGAGGTGGGGGGTGGGTGGGCTGGTGCAGAGGTGGGGGGGTGGGCTGCTGACATGTGAGGGGGGGTGGGCTGCTGACATGTGAGGGGGGGTGGGCTGCTGACATGTGAGGGGGGGTGGGCTGCTGACATGTGAGGGGGGGATGGGCTGCTGACATGTGAGGGGGGGATGGGCTGCTGACATGTGAGGGGGTTGGGATGCTGACATGTGAGGGGGGTGGGCTGCTGGCATGTGAGGGGGGGTGAGGTGCTGACATGTGAGGTGCAGGGGGGGGAAGTGATGTGAGGTGCAAGGGGGGGAGAGAGTGATGTGAGTTGCAGGGAGGGAGAGAGTGTTATATATTTAGGGGAGGGGGAAAGAGTGTCATATTGAGAGGAGGGGGAGATAGTGTCATATTGAGGGGAGGGGGAGAGAGTGTCATTTAGGGGAGGGGAGAGTGTCATATTGAAGAGAGGGAGAGAGTGTCATATTGAGGGGAGGGAGAGAGTATCATATTGAGGGGAGGGAGAGAGAGTGTCATATTGAGGGGAGGGAGAGAGAGTGTCATATTGAGGGGAGGGGGAGAGTGTGTCATGTTGAGGGGAGGGGGAGAGTCTGTCATATTGAGGGGAGGGGGAGAGTGTCAAATTGAGGGGAGGGGGAGAGTGTCATATTGAGGGGAGGGGGAGAGTGTGTCATATTGAGGGGAGGGGGAGAGTGTCATATTGAGGGGAGGGGGAGAGAGTGTCATATTGAGGGGAGGGGGAGAGAGTGTCATATTGAGAGGAGGGGGAGAGTGTGTCATATTGAGGGGAGGGGGAGAGAGTGTCATATTGAGTGGAAGGGGAGAGAGTGTCATATTGAGGGGAGGGGGAGAGAGTCATATTGAGAGGAGGGGGAGAGGGTGTCATTTAGGGGAAGGGGAGAGAGTGTTATATTGAGGGAAGAGAGACATGGGGGGGATGCTGACTTGAGGGGGGGATGCTGACATGGGATGCTGACTTGGGGGGGGGCTGCTGACATGGAATGGGCTGGGGGATGTGGAGGGGGTATTGTGTGTTTGATGTGGAGGGGGGTATTGTGTGGGTGAGGGGGATAGATGGTGGTATGAGAGATAGATGGGGAGTATCGTAAAGGTTGATAGTGAGGGGTTCTGGGGGAGATATGAGGATGATGATGATGAGAGGTGCTGGAGGAGAGATGACGATGATTTAACCCGTGCGGCCCAAATTTTTTTTCCTTGGAGCAGTTCGGCCCTTCTCACTTTACGAGTTGGTCAGGCCTGGTGTAATATATATATATATATATATCTATATATTTATTTATTTATTTAGTGTGGGGCTGTTGTGTGTGTATTTTTTTCATTGTGGGTAGCGGGGGTGGCTGAAGTGGGATTTAGCCCCAACGGTAGTTTGTTTAGGGCTTGCGGGTGGGTAGCGGGAGGGCTTAACCCCTTCATGACCGTAGCGGTATTAACCGCTAAGGTCATGAAGGGGTTAAGCCCTCCCGCAAACCCCCCGCAAGCCCTAAACAACCACCAAGGTCCAAATACCCCCTTCACCCACCCACGCTACCCACAATAAACCTGGCACTGCTGGGTAACCCATTCATTGCCTTAGCGGTTAGACGCTAAGTTAATGAACTGGGCTTTAAATGCATTTTTCCTGCCTCGGATGCATGCTGGGGGGCTCCGGTGCTGATATTAATGGGTATCAGCTCCGGAGACCCAGCATCAATCCCAGGTAGGAAAAAGGCATGATTTTTTCTAAGTGTGGATTGGCATAAAAATCTCAATTCTAGAGTGCCGATCAGCAGCGAAAATTTCAAAAAGTGCCGAAAAGTGGCTTATCGGCACCCGCATGCCGAAATTTTTTATCGGGAACAAAAATTGCCAATTTTGGCCACTTCTTCGGCGCTTTCTGAATCAGGAAGGCTCTTTGGCGAGAAAATGGCGAGAAAAGCTGTTTCAGCGCTTACTGGATAGAGCCCAGTGTTTGAAAGGCTGCCCATTTATCTTCTACATTTTTCCCTTCAAAAACATCATCCCAATTTATTCCTTGCATCTGCCTTTCTAAAGTTTTAGGTCTTTGTTTAACCCAAGTACAGTAATCTGTTTTTTGATAATATATTTCAAATGAGATCATATTATGATCACTGTTACCCAAATGTTCCAGGACTTGTATATTTGCTATTACTTCTACATTTTTTATATTACCAAATCCAGTATTGCCCCTCTCCTGGTTGGTTCCTCAATCATTTGGGTCATGTAATTGTCTTTAAGCGGTTTATTGCATATCCCTACAAACATTTTCTTTATTCTTTTACCTCCACTGCTAATTTCTATCCACAAATTCTATACATTTTCATCATTCCCTTCATCAACATCTTCCCTTTTAATAGGTTTTAGATCTGGTTTAACATATAAGCATACTCCACCTCCTGTTCTATTTGCTTGATCCTTCCGAAATAAGGAATAACCCTTTAAATTTACTGCCCAGTCATGAGTTTAATCCCACCATGTTTCAGTAATGCCTATATCATACTGCACCCTTACAGCTATTAATTCAAGGTCCCTCATTTTATCTGTCAGGCTTCATGCATTAGCAAGCATGCATTTAAGTTTTTTTTCAGCCTGTACTATTATCTTATCTGCTCCTTCCTTTCTGCGCCAATTTGGTTTAGTCTTTAGAAGTTTTCTAGTATTATCTGTATTTACTATGGGTGTCTCACTGCTTGTCAAACTTGTACTTGGCCTCATTTTACCTCCATAACCCCTGGTTATATCCTCATCTATTCTATTTACTTTGTTATCTGTTTCATTCCCCTCCCCCATCCATCCTACTTTAAAATCTCCTCCAACCTTTTTAACATTCTCCCCCCTAGCACAGAACATCCCTCTTCATTGAGGTGCAAGCCATCCCTAGCATAAAGACTGCACCTCTCAAAAAAGGAATCTCAGTGCTCTAACAACCAAAAACCCTCCTTCTTTAACCACTATCTTAGCCATGTATTAACCTCCCTAATCTCAGACTGTCTCCATGTTGTAGCGCATGGCACTGATTGTAGTTCAGAAAATACTACCTTGGAGGTCCTTGCTTTAAGCTTTTGGCCTAGATCCCTGAAATCATTTTTTAGGACTGTTGCAGGGTACATGCAACCACACACGTGGGTTCTCTTGTTAAGGCTTCTTTATTGAGCCTTTAAAACATTCAGCGCACAAAACAAAATAGCTTTTCTTTACCATACAAAAACAAAATAGCTTCTCTTCAGCAGACAAAAACAAAATAGCTTCTCTTCAGCATAGAAAACAAGGCAGCTTCCCTTCAGCATGCAGGACACAGACAGTTCATCACACATGTACTTTGAAAACAGACCTTTTAGCAATAATCTCTTCAATATTTCAGTCCTGTCTCCTGACCAGCTAGCTTGCATGTGTGTAAAAACAGAAATAAACTGTGCGCTACTATCTATCTCCTTATAATTTAATACAGTGCAGTGACTAAACCATATATAAATAAAGTAAACCACAATACCACAGTGAATAAGTGATTAAATAATTAAATTATAACATAACCGTGTGGTTGATAAGGGCGTCTGCTGCTATAAACATTAGGGGTGGCTCAGCACCCCACACACTCTAAGAAATTGAAACAAAAAGAAAACAGCGCACAACGCCAAATAGTGAAGTAAGTAATAGAATGTATTACAATGTTAAAGGGGTAATAAATCTGCGTACATCAGATAGAAATAACATGTGCATTTAGTGCATAACACACTGGTTACCACTCTGTAGCTGTAAAACAGGACGGTCTGGCACACAGCTGTCTCTGCAGGAGCCTCTATGATGGTTCTGGGGCATGGGATCCTTCATGCACTCCTCACACAGCAGGACGCTGCTCACAAGGGGATTCCTTTCAAGCAGCCTGGTAATACTGCAGATTCAGACACTTAGTGGGACCGCTCCTCAACCGGCGATATACTGCCTCCAGGGGAATTCCTATACAGTCCCCCGTCTCTCCTGTGTAGATTTGCTGCTTTTCCCAGCTGCTATGATCTTAGGGCAGTCCAGAGCTGTTGGAATTGCTCTGCAAACACTTCCGCAGCTGCAGGGGCTTACACAGCGTGCCACGATACCGCTCCGTCACGTGGTGTAGCGGAGTGACGTCACAGTTCTCGTGGCAATGGAGGAATCAATAGGGAGGAAGAAGGAGAGTCCCTTACAGTCTCTTACCGGCGCAGAAATCGCTCAGTTAGCACGGTGGCAGCCAATATAAGCTGATAGTGATACAAATC
Organism: Ascaphus truei; assembly: GCF_040206685.1. Lineage (NCBI taxonomy): Eukaryota > Metazoa > Chordata > Amphibia > Anura > Ascaphidae > Ascaphus > Ascaphus truei. The sequence continues at coordinate 392,466,340 of NC_134484.1, read as the reverse complement.
CAAAGGATGAATATAGGCAAAATTATGGCATTCATACATCCAACATGTTTCGTAGATCTAACTACTTCTTCAGGGAATAATTTGGCCATTACCCAGAGGTCTTAAATACCTCTCAGAGATGTCTCATTGGTCAAACAATTAGAGTTAGACCAATCATCTGAGCTATGGTCAAAGTATTAGGGAAGATTTATTTTTACTTTTAAAACAACAACTTTATTAACAAATGAACAATCACATATATAAAAAAAACAAAAAAAAAAAAACATGCATATAATCTAAACCTAACATGAACATAAAACCATGCTGGAATAAAAAGAAACACATTATTAGTATATTAAAAGATTAAAATAGACATCATAAATTCCTTAAGCAATATAAAATATATATATATATATCTAACTAGAAATAGCAGGTAAGCTACAGCAGGGAGAAGGAAACACATAGCAGTGCCTTATCACTAAATCTAATGAATTATCCAGGAACATGTCCGAAACATTAAAATTGGGTTTGACAAACATAGTGTGTCAAGACACTTTTCATTACATCATGGTAAAGACCCTTCTAGTCTTACTTTCAAGGGGATTCAGTTTATTCCAGTTAATAGAAGAGGGGGAGACAGAGTCAAAACATTATCCTCTAAGGAGACTTATTGGATACATAAGCTAGATACCATGTCCCCCAAGGGGCTCAATGAGGATGTGGATATTTGGGCATTATATTAAAACCTCCAGCCCACGTCCTCATTAGATTTAGTGATAAGGCACTGCTATGTGTTTCCTTCTCCCTGCTGTAGCTTACCTGCTATTTCTAGTTAGATATATATATATATTTTTTATATTGCTTAAGGAATTTATGATGTCTATTTTAATCTTTTAATATACTAATAATGTGTTTCTTTTTATTCCAGCATGGTTTTATGTTCATGTTAGGTTTAGATTATATGCATGTTTTTTTTTTATTTTTTTTTTTTTATATATGTGATTGTTCATTTGTTAATAAAGTTGTTGTTTTAAAAGTAAAAATAAATCTTCCCTAATACTTTGACCATAGCTCAGATGATTGGTCTAACTCTAATTGTTTGACCAATGAGACATCTCTGAGAGGTATTTAAGACCTCTGGGTAATGGCCAAATTATTCCCTGAAGAAGTAGTTAGATCTACGAAACATGTTGGATGTATGAATGCCATAATTTTGCCTATATTCATCCTTTGGATTTGTATCACTATCAGCTTATATTGGCTGCCACCGTTCTAACTGAGCGATTTCTGCGCCGGTAAGAGACTGTAAGGGACTCTCCTTCTTCCTCCCTATTGATTCCTCCATTGCCACGAGAACTGTGACGTCACTCCGCTACACCACGTGACGGAGCGGCATCGTGGCACGCTGTGTAAGCCCCTGCAGCTGCGGAAGTGTTTGCAGAGCAATTCCAACAGCTCTGGACTGCCCTAAGATCATAGCAGCTGGGAAAAGCAGCAAATCTACACAGGAGAGACGGGGGACTGTAGGGGAATTCCCCTGGAGGCAGTATATCGCCGGTTGAGGAGCGGTCCCACTAAGTGTCTGAATCTGCAGTATTACCAGGCTGCTTGAAAGGAATCCCCTTGTGAGCAGCGTCCTGCTGTGTGAGGAGTGCATGAAGGATCCCATGCCCCAGAACCATCATAGAGGCTCCTGCAGAGACAGCTGAGTGCCAGACCGTCCTGTTTTACAGCTACAGAGTGGTAACCAGTGTGTTATGCACTAAATGCACATGTTATTTCTATCTGATGTACGCAGATTTATTACTCCTTTAACATTGTAAAACATTCTATTACTTACTTCACTATTTGGCGTTGTGCGCTGTTTTCTTTTTGTTTCCATTTCTTGCATGTGTGTACAGCCTGGGGGTTTTAAAACACCTTGATTAGGCAGCTGGGGTCAGACTAATTAAGCAGCCCTTCACAACTGAAACTTAACCTCGTCACTGCTGCACTGCAAGCCTAAACATACAGTAGGTTTGCCAGGTATATGGCTGGTGACGTATATTCACCCTGTCACATTCCTCCCCTGTTAGTGTGTGGCTGGGGCCACGCACGGCTGAAGCCCGACCATCCACGCCTTCTCTAGAAAAGAAGTCAGCATTTGCATTTTCTTTTCCAGGCCTGTGCTGAATCTCAAATGAGAAGGGTTGGAGGGCCATATACCACTAGGTCAATCTAGCATTGGAGTCCTTCATACTATTTAACCACTTCAATGGAGCATGGTCCGTCACCAGAGTGAAATGGACTCCTGCCAGGTAATGCCTCAAAGCCTCGATTGCCCACTTTATTGCGAGGCACTCCTTCTCAATCACTGAGTAGTTTTTTTCCTTCTGGAACAATTTCCTACTCAGAAAAAGGATCGGATGTTCCACTCCCTCAAACTGTTGTGACAACACTACCCCTAGCCCTATCTCTGATGCATCGGTTTGCACTACAAAAGGCCTGTTGAAGTCTGGGCTTCTAAGGACGGGACCCTCTGATAGATACCTTTTTATGTCCTCAAAGGCTCTCTGACACTCCCTTGACCATACCACTTGTGTAGGGGCACAATTTTTTGTGAGGTCCGTTAATGGGGCTGCAACTTCCGAGTAGTTGGGGATGAATCGCCGATAGTACCCCGCTAAACCCAGCAGAGAGCGTACCTGCTTTTTTGTTTGGGGCGTCGGAACTTCTAACAAGGCAACTACCTTGTTGGCTAGTGGCTTTACTTTTCCACCTCCCATTGCATACCCTAAGTATTTGGTTTCCACCTTACCTATGGCACATTTCTTAGGGGTGGCTGTGAGCCCTGCCTCTCTTAGAGATTTGAGGACCGCTTTCAGCCTATTTAGATGGGCCCGCCAGTGTTTACTATAAATGACAATGTCATATAGGTAGGCTGCGGCATAAGCCTTATGAGGTCTCAGCACTTTATCCATGAGTCTCTGAAATGTGGCTGGGGCTCCATGCAGTTCAAATGGCATTGTCACAAACTGGTATAAACCCATGGGAGTGGCAAAGGCTGTTTTGCACTTGGACTTTTCCTCTAAAGGTATTTGCCAGTATCCTTTTGTTAAGTCCAGCGTGGATATATATTCCGCGTTACCAAGGGCATCAATTAACTCATCCACCCTTGGCATCGAATATGCGTCAAACTTGGATACCACATTGACCTTTCGGATGTCCACACAAAATCTTACCTTCCCATCGGGTTTAGGGACCATAACTATTGGACTACACCACTCACTGCATGATTCCTGACTCACTCCTAAGTGTAACATTTCTTGTACCTCCTTCTCTACCAGGGCCCTACGACTTTCACACAACCTATAACAGAACGTACTTTTACCCCACGTGCTGTCTCGATCATATGTGAAATTAAATTAGTTTGCCTTGGCAAATCAGATAAAACATCATGAAATTGTGTAATTATTTCTAACAAGTCCCATTTTTGTTCAGAGGACAACTGTCTACCCATTGGGATTCTATCGTCACCCACGATGTTCTCCCGTGGGGGCTGACGACCCAAGTCCGTTTCCTCCTCCACCAGGTGGATGAATAGAGACCACTGCATCTTCCAGGGTTTCAGCAAGTTCACATGGTAAATTTGTTTACCCTTCCTGGACCCTGGTTGAACAATCTCGTAATCCACATCACCCGTGCGGCGGAGTACTTCAAATGGGCCCTTCCATTTGGCTAGGAGTTTGCTCTCACAACTGGGTAACAACAACATCACCTTATCTCCCGGGTGAAACACTCTCATACGAGCATTTTGATTGTAATGTCTCTCCTGACTGTCCTGGGCTGATCTAAGATTCTCCCGAGCAAAATGCCGACCACATCTAGGCGCTTCCTAAGGTCCAATACATATTGGAGGGTATTCTTAGAAGGGGACCGCTGTTCCTCCCAGGACTCCTTTAGGAGGTCTAGGATACGCCGGGGTTGGCGGCCATAGAGCAGTTCAAATGGAGAGAATCCTGTGGATGCCTGGGTAACTTCCTGCACTGCAAACAGCAGAAAAGGGAGAAGTTCATCCCAGGCTCTCTTCTCTGAATCTACAAATTTCCTCAGCATCCCTTTTAGAGTTCGGTTAAATCTTTCCACCAATCCGTCAGTCTGTGGATGGTAGACCGATGTCTGAACAGACTTGACCTCTAGTAATTTTAAGACATCCTGCATCAGTTTAGTCAGAAAATTTGTACCTTGGTCTGTCAACAAAACCTGGGTAAGTCCAAGCCGTGAGAACAGTTCCAACAACTTGTTGGCTACTTGCTTCGCCGTTGCTGTTCTCAGGGGGAACACTTCAGGATATCTTGTTGCATAGTCAACTATTACAAGAATAACTCTGTGTCCTTTCGCAGAAGGTTCTAGAGGTCCTACCAAGTCTACCCCAATCCTCTGAAAGGGATCTGACACCAAGGGTAGAGGAACCAAAGGGGCTAGTTTTTGTCCCTTCGGACTAGTTAGCTGGCACTACGGACATGCCGCACATAACTTAGCAATATCACTATGCATCCCTGGCCAATAGAATCGGGACGAAATACGGTCCAATGTTTTATCCCTGCCAAGGTGACCACCCCAAGGGACAGTATGGGCTAGAGTGAACACAGATTTAACAAACGCCTTGGGAACTAATATCTGTCTGCTGACCTCCCCTGTTTGTGTCTGCCTATTCACCCTATACAGGATATCATTTGATAATTCAAAATGGGGGAATACCCCCTGTTCATTCAATATCTGCTCATCAATTTTTACCACCTTATCATACTGTTTAGCAAGGACTGCGTCTTCCCTTTGCCTCTGGCAAAAATCAGGGAGGTATAGGTCTGGTAAATCTCCAGGGCCCATATCCCCCTCCCTCTGGCCATCCCCAGCCATCACTTGTGACTTCTGGCTACTAGAATGGTCACCTTGAGACCCAGATTTCTGCAACCAGTCCTGTTTGTCAGAGCGTCTTTGCTTCCGAGTCTTTGAAACCCGGTGTCTACTGGGAAAAAGGTCTGCCGAGATGAGGAACAGTTTGCCAGGGTTCTCCTGAGCCATAGAATAAGGCTCCTCATGAGAGACTGGAGCCATTTGGTCCGAAAAGAAAGGCCAGTCCCGGCCGAGCACAACGGGGGTAGGGAGCCAAGAAGCGACTCCTACTTCGAGGTAGGCCTCCTGACCTTTTACCTGTAACCGGATTTTGTCTATCGGATACCGTTTTACATCGCCGTGTATACATTCTATACTCCATGGAGAGTCAAAAGAACACACGTTAGGCGGTAACAGTTCCTAGAAGACCAGAGTTTTCCCAGAGTCCGAATCTACAAGGGCCTGGACGTTTTTTTCCCCAACCTGGGCTGAAGTAGCCTGGGCTTGTAATTTTTTCCAGTGACGGCCGAGGCGACGGTCCTGCTCAAGGAACAATCCATCTGTGGACAGTTCACATGCCGGTGGCCTTGTTCTCCGCAGGCAGAACATGGAGAGGGTTCCCTCGCAGGAGGGGGCCGTGGATAGCGCTCCGATGGACCGGTTACTGGAGACCAGGCATCTGGTGGGTCCTGTGGGCGACATCCTCGGAAGTTCCTCTCATTTGGCGACAAGCCGACATCAGGAAAGGGATTAGGGTCTCGGCGGTGCCCAGCGTTTTGACTTGTTCCTTGTTGGGAGGACTGCTCCTTTCGTGGCACTTGGCGGTTGCACATGGAGGGGCCGTAGATTCCCCGTTGTTCCAATCTCCCTCTTTGGGTCTCCGCAAGTGCTGGTGAAGTTGGATCCGTCGGGTCCAGGGCACTCGCCTGATCCTCGGCCCCAAGGAAGTTCTCAACGAGTCGGACCGCCAAAGTTAGGGTATCAGCAGCATGGCGTTTTACCCACGAGCGTGCGGAAGGGGTATTATCTGTAGAAATTGTTCCAAAACCACTTGCTCAAGAATTGCCTCCTTAGTGCGCCCCTCAGGTTGTAGCCAGCGAGTACACAAGTCCAATAACCGCTGAGCGAGGACCCGTTGTCTCATCTTAGCGGTGTACTTCAGGTTCTGGAACTGCTGCCGGTAGGTCTCTGGGGTCAGACCTAAGCGATCCAGTATGGCGGCTTTTACTTTTTGGTAGTCCATTGCCTGATCTGCTGGGAGGCCCTGATATGAGGCCTGGGCTTCTCCTATGAGGAGCAGCCCAAAGCAGTTGCCCAGCGATCTGCAGCCCAGCCTTGAGCTATGGCAACCCTTTCAAATGTCAGTAGAAAAGCCTCTGGATCCTAGTTCGGAGCCATTTTCCTCAGGAGGACCGGGAGTTTGTTCGCAAGTTCTGGACTAGCAGGCCCCTGGAATTGGGTCAGCAGCTTGGCCATCTGCTCATTCTGTGCTGCCTGCTGCTGGGTTAGGAGCTGGGTTTGCTGCTGCAATAGTCCCTGCTGTTTGGTCTGCTCCTGCATTAACAGTCCCTGCTGTCTGGTCTGCTTGCACAGAAACTATTTTAAAAATTCTTCAATTTTTCTCCTTTTTGTGTGTGTGGCTCTTCAACTGCAGGGGCCTCTCAAAATCCTGGCACTTCTGACACCATATGTTGCAGGGTACATGCAACCACACATGCGGGTCAATCCCAGCTCCTCCCAACAATCTGTCTACCCGATTCGCAATGTGCCAAACCCGAGCACCCGGGACACAACAAACTGTTAGGTTCATTGCAACCGATTGCCCTACTGTCGCGGCCAAGTTTATTCGAGCATTTGCCCGGTCTCGACCGCGACAGTAACCGGGCGCGCGCCGGGGTGTCCCGAGCGCCCTCCGATCGGGGCTTCCCCCTCTCCTCTCCGGGTCCGCCGGGTCCCCCGGAACCCCCCACCGCCGTCCCCCACACGCGTGCAGGGGGCGCAGGCACCCGATGATGCGTGACCACGCATCGGTGACGCGCGGCACGCCGAGGGGATTCGGCTAGCAAGCCGGGACATCTCCCGGCTTGCAGAACTAGCCGCAGTCAAATTAAATGTGTTGCCACTGTATCGACTTTCCTAATAATGGATTCCCCCTACCACCAAAATCTTTCTTGGTATCTGAGCATCCTGAGTCCCCTCTGTGCTGGGGGAACTATTCCCCTGGCTGCTAGCGGAATCAGTTTCAACCAGCCTTGCATTTCTGCCCTGACACTCCCAATATCTTCAGTTTATATTGCAAATCTATTGGGATGGGTCAGGTGAGAACTGGCCAGCCTCTTGCTCTTGCCCCTGCCTCCCCTTCTAACTGTTACCCAGCTACCGTCCTGCTCCTCACTAACAGTGCCACCATCTGCACCACTATTTGAAGCAAGGGTCTGCTCAGTGAGCTCTAAACCCCTTTCAAGATTGTCAATGTCCCTCAATATTGCAAGTTTCTTCTTCAGATCAGCAACCTCTGACTCTAATGAGACCACCAGCTCACACTTCTCACAGAGGTATGCTCCTTGGAACAGCTACCCAATAAGCTACCCAATAATACATGTATTATACAAGTATAAACAAGATACGATAAATATAACTACTCTATATGTACATTATGTACATGTTTTTTAATTATTGTTTTTATTGGTAATAGGGTATTTTAACCCCTCTGAGTTATAGCTCTAACCTACTATGGAAGTAGAAAAAGAAGAGATGTCCTCTGGTGCTTAGACTCAGCAGAATGGTATGATATGTAAAAGATGGGAGAAAACAGCAGTGTATTGCTGAGCACAAATACCAGAGTATCCAATTATTAATAGAGGAGACTTACATATATTCTTGCATTGTACACTTCTTCCATGCAATTTGCCATAAAAATGGAGATTCTGTTTACTTCTATATATCAGCAGGAAGATAGGTGAAGATGCGTTGCACTACCTCAATTTCCAACTCCCAATGAGACCGGAAAAAATACAAAGTGAGCACTCAGCTGAATAACAGGTCAGGTTTATTGCAGGGTGGTGCAGCAGGGGAACAGCAAAGCCACACGAACGCACTTACGCGTTTCGTGCACGAGGCACTTTATCAAGGTCTCATTGGGAGTTGGAAATTGAGGTAGTGCAACGCATCTTCACCTATCTTCCTGCTGGCTATCTATCTGGATGAACTGCACGCCCTGGATATCTGGAAGTCCTGCAAGCACTAAGGTAACAGGGCCAGAGCGCCCCTACATATATGCATATGTTTACCAGTGCCTCTGTTCATTTTATATTGGTTACTAGGGGGGCTGTTATGGTGTTTCAACTGTGGTGGTCATGTGGACCCCACTAGACTCCTAGCCCGCACCTGATAATTGCCATATCATTCATGGACTGTCCATTGCTATCCAGTATTATTTACATATATTATTGAGGAACTCTGACCAATTTGGACGCATCACTTTTCTCTTGTTTCTACTTCTATATATCCCAAGAAATGGTTAAATCTTATTGAAAAATAGAAGAAAAAAATGCCATGGCATAATAACGGGTTTTTTTTTTTAAGCAGACTGGCATAAAAAAATAAGTACACTCACAAACACCTCTTTCCAATGCACATTTTGAATTTATAGCTTTCCAGCATGAGACAACTTTGATCTCCCCCCCCCCTGACCTACATGCAGCTGGAGTCTGTGGGGTCAAAGAGGATCCACGGAGGGCTGACCCACACAGGCCACCGCAGATCCTCTTTGATACACGAAATCCAAACTTGCTTGTACTTGTTCCAGCATCTATGACTATCATCCTGCAGACGCGAATCCGTCTGAAGGAGACCGCCGCCGATTCAATCCATCTCAGCTGTGCACAAGCCGAGGAAGGAGAGATATGGCAGTGGGATCTTTGCCATTAGTTCCAGCTTGGAGGGCCGGAGGCCGCCAGACAACGAGGTGAAGGAGATCTGCTTACATGGATCCCATAGACTCTGGTGTTGATGCAAAAGCGCCCCAGAGGTCAGGGTGAAGAAAACTCATTGAAGTGCAAAAATGGAGACAAATATGTGTTTACAGTGTAATGTACTCGGCCACACGAAAAAATCTCCTTTCAGTAATGAGTGTCCATATGTGGCTCTGTGAAAAGGACAGCCTCAGCAGCAAGCAACCTGCTGCGGACACAAAGAAAATGCAGAGGAAAAAAGATGGATGTCGGACATCTTCGAGAAAGAAGCTGGTGCACGGGAATGGTGCACGGGCTGCCTCACAGGACAATGTTACACTGGGGAGGGGGATATGTGATAGAGTCACTGTCTCTATCTGCTGGAATGTGGTGCTACAACTGTGCTTTCCAGCCTACAGGGAGATACCCTCCCCTAGAACAGCTAGCAGCAGCTGCAACTGATTGAACAGGCAGCACTCCTGATTGAACAGGAGGTGTAAAAGGCAGAAACAGAGCTGCACAGTCTGAGAGATAGCTTTTCCCCAGAGAAGGGGGAGAGATTTTTCCCCATCCAGGGTGAAGCTGGCTGGCACAGTCCCCTGGGCTGACTGAACAGTGGTCACAGAGCCTGTTGGGTCTGCCTGGGTTGTACACCCAGGAAGAGTGAAGGATGTGAGCCTGCTATGGAAGCACAGCTGTCAAGTCAAGGTGTTTGGATCCGCAGAGGAATTTCCTGGACTCTCGTTGGACCGATTCCCCAACAAACAGATATGGACTGTGATAGTCACATTCATATGGTATATCTGTAAACTGTGTTATATGTTTTGAGCTGGGAACCAGGTTAGTGTAAGGATTCTGGTCTTGGCTTTGGCTGGAACTCACCTTTACAGGGCTATAGAGCTTCCAGGCAAAGCCCTCCCTGTACTGGGCAATTGGAATCACCTGGTTCTGGAATTACACTGCAGTATGCTTGTTACTGCCTTCTATGCAGCTCTGTTCCCATTGGCTGCCCTTGCTTCCATCAGGAAGTGGCTGAGCATAATTCTGGAATCACTGTTTCCTGATAACCTGTGCTTGCTGCAAACATCTCTGCCTGGCCTACCTTGGGCCTTCCTGCTCCTGTGCTGAAGCGCTGGATCCCCAGCACCAAAGCTTCAGTGTTTCTGTGGCCTGTCTGCATACTCTGCTTCCTGTGGCCTTCAACACTTCCTGCCCTGTATCTGTGCTTGTCACAAGAACCCCAACTTGGCCCATCTGGCCTTCTTGTACCTTAGCGCCTACGCTGAAGCTTCGAGTCTCCTTGTCTCCTATTCCACAGGTCCTCCCATGCTGGAGCATCTTCGCTGGATCCCTTGTGCTGTTGCTGCTTTGTTCCGGAGACCTTCCTTTGCGCTGAAGCACCTATGCTGAAGCACCTATGCTGAAGCTCTCCGCTGAAGCTCTATGCTGCAGTCTTCCTGAAGCTGATCCCAGCCTGTGACCTCGACCTGTGCCGCCTCCCTTGACCCCAGTCTGGATAATGTTTACCCTGCCTTCTCCCAACCCGACCCGGCTACCCACGATGATGGAATCCGCAATCCTGACCTGGTTTCGCGGTCTCAGGTCGGTGCTTTCATAACCCCACCTCTGCCCTGCGTTCCGGTACTTTGTGGTGAGCACGCCCGTTACAGTTAGTTGGACAGTGACAAGTAGAATGGCTTATGCTGATGTGTAGTCAGACTCTTATGAAGGAGTAGGTGTTTTATTTATGATTCTGTTATATATATATATACTAGCTGAGAGACCCGGCGTTGCCCATGAGTTAAATTTCCCCCTAGGAGGAGGGGGGACAGCGGACGGGTGGGTGGGGGGAGAGTGGACAGGAGGGTGGGGGGAGAGCGGACGGGAGGGTGGGGAGAGAGCGGACGGGAGGGTGGGGGGAGAGCGGACGGGAGGGTGGGGGGAGAGCGGACGGGAGGGTGGGGGGAGAGCGGATGGGAGGGTGGGGGTTAGAGTGGACAGGAGGGTGGGGGAGAGCGGACAGGAGGGTGGGGTAGAGTGGACAGGAGGGGGGGGGACAGTGGACAGGAGGGGGGGACAGTGGACAGAGGGGGGGACAGTGGACAGAGGGGGGGGGACAGTGGACAGGAGGGGGGTTAGTGGACAGGGGGGGGCAGTGGACAGGAGGGGGGCAGTGGACAGAGGGGGGTGGACAGAGGGGGGGACAGTGGACAGGAGGGGGGGGGGCAGTGGACAGGAGGGGGGGGACAGTGGACAGGAGGGGGTGGGACAGTGGACAGGAGGTGGGGTGGACAGTGGACAGGAGGGGGGGACAGTGGACAGGAGGGGGGTGGGTTGCTTAAAATTTCCAGGTCTCTCCTCTCCACTCCCCCTGTATGTTTCTCCGCTCCCCCCTCTCTCTCCGCTCCTGCCCCCCCCATGTGACACACACACACAGTGTCCCACACACAGTGAGACACACACACAGTGTCACACACTTAGTGACACACACACAGTGAGACACACACACACACAGTGACACACACACACAGTGACACACACGTCACCTCTCCTTCCGGGCACCGCCATCTAAGTTAGTCCGCGTGTCCCCCCGCCGGGGAGGGAGGTGAGTGGAGCGGGAGGGAGGTGAGTGGAGTGGGAGGGAGGTGAGCGGGAGGGAGTGGAGCGGTCTTAGTTAGTCCGTGAGGGAGGAAGGGGGTCGTTCCGGGCGCCGCCATCTTAGGTGGCCGCGTGTCCCCCCGCCAGGGAGGGAGGTGAGTGGAGCGGGAGTGGAGCAGGAGTGGAGCGGGAGGGAGGTGAGTGGAATGGGAGGGAGTGGAGCGGGAGGGAGTGGAGCGGGAGGGGAGGGAGGGAAGGTGAGTGGAGCGGGAGGGGAGGGAGGGGAGGTGAGTGGAGCGGGAGGGAGGTGAGTGGAGTGGGAGGGAGTGGAGCAGGAGGGAGGTGAGTGGAGCAGGAGGGAGTGGAGCGGGAGGGAGTGGAGCTGGAGGGAGGTGAGTGGAGCGGGAGTGAGGTGAGTGGAGCAGGAGGGAGTGGAGCGGGAGGGAGGTGAGTGGAGTGGGAGGGAGGTAAGTGGAGCTCCGGGGAGGGAGGTGAGTGGAGCTCCAGAGAGGGAGGTGAGTGGAGCGGGAGGGAGGTGAGTGGAGCGGGAGGGAGTGGAGAGGGAGGGAGGTGAGTGGAGCTCTGGGAAGGGAGGTGAGTGTGATGGGGGGGGAGAGAGGACAGAGAGAGTGTATGTGTGGCCAAGGGGGAAGAGAGAGAGTGTGTGTGTGTGTGTGTGTATGTGTGTCCTTGTCCTTTGGCCCGTCACTCCACCTCAGGCCAATGAGAGGTGTGCGGGGGCGGGCGGGCCAAGGGACCAATGAGATTTCCCCTAGGGACACAGGCCATGCAGACAGGCATACAGTGCTTTCACTAATATAGTATAAGATATCGGCAACCCCCTAAAGAAGATCCTCCCTGAGGGGTCGAAACGTTCGAGTTACACTTGCGACACACTTTATTGAAGTGTGGCCAGTTCCGCAAGCCGGGAGATTGCTAGAACAGCTAGCAGCAGCTGCAACTGATTGAACAGGCAGCACTCCTGATTCAACAGGAGGTGTAAAAGGCAGAAACAGAGCTGCACAGTCTGAGAGATAGCTTTTCCCCAGAGAAGGGGGAGAGATTTTTCCCCATCCAGGGTGAAGCTGGCTGGCACAGTCCCCTGGGCTGACTGAACAGTGGTCACAGAGCCTGTTGGGTCTGCCTGGGTTGTACACCCAGGAAGAGTGAAGGATGTGAGCCTGCTATGGAAGCACAGCTGTCAAGTCAAGGTGTTTGGATCCGCAGAGGAATTTCCTGGACTCTCGTTGGACCGATTCCCCAACAAACAGATATGGACTGTGATAGTCACATTCATATGGTATATCTGTAAACTGTGTTATATGTTTTGAGCTGGGAACCAGGTTAGTGTAAGGATTCTGGTCTTGGCATTGGCTGGAACTCACCTTTACAGGGCTATAGAGCTTCCAGGCAAAGCCCTCCCTGTACTGGGCAATTGGAATCACCTGGTTCTGGAATTACACTGCAGTATGCTTGTTACTGCCTTCTATGCTGCTCTGTTCCTATTGGCTGCCCTTGCTATTTAGGTTCAGCCCTTCCATCAGGAAGTGGCTGAGCATAATTCTGGAATCACTGTTTCCTGATAACCTGTGCTTGCTGCAAACATCTCTGCCTGGCCTACCTTGGGCCTTCCTGCTCCTGTGCTGAAGCGCTGGATCCCCAGCACCAAAGCTTCAGTGTTTCTGTGGCCTGTCTGCATACTCTGCTTCCTGTGGCCTTCAACACTTCCTGCCCTGTATCTGTGCTTGTCACAAGAACCCCAACTTGGCCCATCTGGCCTTCTTGTACCTTAGCGCCTACGCTGAAGCTTCGAGTCTCCTTGTCTCCTATTCCACAGGTCCTCCCATGCTGGAGCATCTTCGCTGGATCCCTTGTGCTGTTGCTGCTTTGTTCCGGAGACCTTCCTTTGCGCTGAAGCACCTATGCTGAAGCACCTATGCTGAAGCTCTCCGCTGAAGCTCTATGCTGCAGTCTTCCTGAAGCTGATCCCAGCCTGTGACCTCGACCTGTGCCGCCTCCCTTGACCCCAGTCTGGATAATGTTTACCCTGCCTTCTCCCAACCCGACCCGGCTACCCACGATGACGGAATCCGCAATCCTGACCTGGTTTCGCGGTCTCAGGTCGGTGCTTTCATAACCCCACCTCTGCCCTGCGGTCCGGTACTTTGTGGTGAGCACGCCCGTTACAGTTAGTTGGCCAGTGACAAGTAGAATGGCTTATGCTGATGTGTAGTCAGACTCTTATGAAGGAGTAGGTGTTTTATTTATGATTCTGTTATATATATATATACTAGCTGAGAGACCCGGCGTTGCCCATGAGTTAAATTTCCCCCTAGGAGGAGGGGGGACAGCGGACGGGTGGGTGGGGGGAGAGTGGACAGGAGGGTGGGGGGAGAGCGGACGGGAGGGTGGGGAGAGAGCGGACGGGAGGGTGGGGGGAGAGCGGACGGGAGGGTGGGGGGAGAGCGGACGGGAGGGTGGGGGGAGAGCGGATGGGAGGGTGGGGGTTAGAGTGGACAGGAGGGTGGGGGAGAGCAGACAGGAGGGTGGGGGAGAGTGGACAGGAGGGGGGGGGACAGTGGACAGGAGGGGGGGACAGTGGACAGAGGGGGGGACAGTGGACAGAGGGGGGGGACAGTGGACAGGAGGGGGGTTAGTGGACAGGGGGGGGCAGTGGACAGGAGGGGGGCAGTGGACAGAGGGGGGTGGACAGAGGGGGGGACAGTGGACAGGAGGGGGGGGACAGTGGACAGGAGGGGGGGGACAGTGGACAGGAGGGGGTGGGACAGTGGACAGGAGGTGGGGTGGACAGTGGACAGGAGGGGGGGACAGTGGACAGGAGGGGGGTGGGTTGCTTAAAATTTCCGGGTCTCTCCTCTCCACTCCCCCTGTATGTTTCTCCGCTCCCCCCTCTCTCTCCGCTCCTGCCCCCCCCATGTGACACACACACACAGTGTCCCACACACAGTGAGACACACACACAGTGTCACACACTTAGTGACACACACAGTGAGACACACACACACACAGTGACACACACACACAGTGACACACACGTCACCTATCCTTCCGGGCACCGCCATCTTAGTTAGTCCGCGTGTCCCCCCGCCGGGGAGGGAGGTGAGTGGAGCGGGAGGGAGGTGAGTGGAGTGGGAGGGAGGTGAGCGGGAGGGAGTGGAGCGGTTTTAGTTAGTCCGTGAGGGAGGAAGGGGGTCGTTCCGGGCGCCGCCATCTTAGGTGGCCGCGTGTCCCCCCGCCAGGGAGGGAGGTGAGTGGAGCGGGAGTGGAGCAGGAGTGGAGTGGGAGGGAGGTAAGTGGAGTGGGAGGGAGTGGAGCGGGAGGGAGTGGAGCGGGAGGGGAGGGAGGGGAGGTGAGTGGAGCGGGAGGGGAGGGAGGGGAGGTGAGTGGAGCGGGAGGGAGGTGAGTGGAGTGGGAGGGAGTGGAGCGGGAGGGAGGTGAGTGGAGCAGGAGGGAGTGGAGCGGGAGGGAGTGGAGCTGGAGGGAGGTGAGTGGAGCGGGAGTGAGGTGAGTGGAGCAGGAGGGAGTGGAGCGGGAGGGAGGTGAGTGGAGTGGGAGGGAGGTAAGTGGAGCTCCGGGGAGGGAGGTGAGTGGAGCTCCAGAGAGGGAGGTGAGTGGAGCGGGAGGGAGGTGAGTGGAGCGGGAGGGAGTGGAGAGGGAGGGAGGTGAGTGGAGCTCCGGGGAGGGAGGTGAGTGTGATGGGGGGGGAGAGAGGACAGAGAGAGTGTATGTGTGGCCAAGGGGGAAGAGAGAGAGTGTGTGTGTGTGTGTGTATGTGTGTCCTTGTCCTTTGGCCCGTCACTCCGCCTCAGGCCAATGAGAGGTGTGCGGGGGCGGGCGGGCCAAGGGACCAATGAGATTTCCCCTAGGGACACAGGCCATGCAGACAGGCATACAGTGCTTTCACTAATATAGTATAAGATATCGGCAACCCCCTAAAGAAGATCCTCCCTGAGGGGTCGAAACGTTGGAGTTACACTGGCGACACACTTTATTGAAGTGTGGCCAGTTCCGCAAGCCGGGAGATTTCCCGGCTTGCAAGTGGCATCCCCTCGGCGTGCCGCACGTCACCGATGCGCGGTCACGCGTCATCGGGTGCCTGCGCCCCCTGCACGCGCGTCCAGGCCTCCCCGAGGGAGCCCTGGTGTCCCGCGATGTGGGGGACGGCGGCAGGGGGTTCCGTGGGACACGGCGGACCCGGAGAGGAGAGGGGGAAGCCGCTATCGGCGGGCCTCTCCTCCGCTGCTTCGGCGCGCGCCCGGCACCCTCCGGCGCGCGCCAGGTAACTGCTGCGGCCGAGAACGGGCAAATGCTCGAATAAACTCGGCCGCAGCAGTATGTGCTTTGTTTAATACATATTTTTTGTTACCCTCTACCTAAGTACTGTCGCCTCCTTGCCGATTCCTGGTAATGTATACCTCTATTATTTCTATGGGACATGCACCAGTCTAAAATCAAACGTGTACAGGAGTGCCAGTGATCCTTTACCATATATATATATATATATATGGTAAAGGATCACTGGCACTCCTGTACACATTTGATATATACATATATATATACACATTTTAAGTTATGGTGGGTGATAAAAGGTGACAAAAAACCTCCACCGTTAGCATATAGCCAATAAAGAATATCACTTTTAAGAACATTCACATGTCTAAGACAGGTCTGCAACCCTGCCTTTCACCATTATTGCCTAGCATACAGTGTCTCCACTGCAGCAAAGGATTCTGAGAAATTACATCCAAATGAGCACACAATGTGTCACCTTTTGCCTGAAATCCATTTTTACATGGAACCCTTATAAGCAAATGCTCTGCTGTTCACACAATTTAAGCACATCCTGGGATTATATGCAAAGCCAATCAAACCACTCACAGACAGCTTTTCCCCCCCCCCCTCTCTGTGAACTCAAGCCGCTTCAGCGGCTCGAGTGCTCTAGCTTGAGACTGTCCTCCTGAAATCGAACAAGTCCTGTTATTGTTGCCAAGGATCTTCAGCCAGGAAGTTCCGAGGGTACCTTGACGCCATCCTCCATCGGAGTTCTGAACGTCCTCCTCTTCTTTTCTTCGGCCAGAAGGCCCACAACAAAGTCTGAGTCTTTGGTTTTTGGCCGAAACCTACTCACCTAGGTCGTTTTCGCTCCGAAGAGAGACGGTGACTAACCGTGCATCACTGCATCTCCTCCGCACACACAAACACAAGGTAAGTGCTTTATGTACAGACGAGACCACGAGTATTCTAAAGCTTGCCTTAAACTAGCCCTGTTACATTCTGGGTATGTGCTGGGTGTAACCTGGCTAGTTTAAGGCAAGTTTAAGGCATTTCTGCATTGACTAATGACCCATCGGATTAACACAGCAGGGGTCCCTGGCAGTCCCATTCAGTTTGAATGGGATTGCCAGGGACCCCCACTGTTAATCTGATGGGCCATTAATCAATGCAGAAATGCTGGGTCTAGTTTAAGGCAAATTTAAGGCATGTATCGAGCATGTACCTGGGTGTACCTGGGTCTTTTTGGCGATTGCCACTGGTTTGTGTTAGAATAACCATGGGCGCTACAGTAAGTGGGTGCCCTGCTTCAGCGACCATAGCAGGACACAAAGTGCTGTGTGTCTGTGCCGGGGCACCCCAGCCCTGATGGGCTGGACAGGTTAAAAAAATGTTGTCCCCTCTTAGCCAGAAGGCCCAGGGATGATGAAAATGGGGGAAGTAAATCTGTAGAATCCAAGGTCTGATGCTAGGGAACCGTTCGCCGTACCAGTTCTGTAACTGTGGAATGGCATAACCTTGCCCACAGTGCGATACCCACATTTAGGTACTTTACTAGGAACTCTTAGGTACTCTACTTGGGCTCATCCCACCTCTCGACCACGACAGAGGACCAAATGTGTGCCACTGTCCAGTCTACTCCTGCCACAGGTAGGATAGACACTACACTTTATCATAGCCAAAAGGAAGAGACGCGATTTTTTGTAAAAATCGATTTCAGGCAAAAGGTGACACATTGTGTGCTCATTTGCATGTCATTTCCTAGAATCTCTTGCAGCAGTGGAGGAACTGTATGCTAGGTGATAATGGTGAAAGGCAGTGTTGCAGACCTGACTAAGACATGTGCATGTTCTCACAAGTGATATTCTTTATTGGCTATATGCTAACAGTGGAGGGTTTTTTCTCACCTTTTTCACCCACCATAACTTAAAATGTGTATGGTAAACCTATCCAGCATTGAAAATTACAAAGCCAGTACAACCAGCCTCACACTAATGAGACCCACAAGGTCAGAACAGCTTCAAAAACACTGTGGCTAGAGGCGCATGCGCGAGGCTGAGGTGGATGGCAGCATAAACTGAGTGCTCCGTCCCCCACCTCCTACAAAACGATAAAAAAGCAGCGAAAAACGTAACTAAAGCCAAAAAAAGACATACAATCACGGTGGCAACCCCAGTGATGGCCCCGACGAACCCCAAAAAGAAAAAGGAGGGGGATCTTAGAAAATAACTGGGCCGACCTGCCTCAAAGAGCGCCGTGACAGAAATGGCGTCAGAATCGGCGGCAGACTCCGAATCAGAAAGTGAAGATGACCCCCAAAGAGAGCCAGCACAACTGCCGGTACGCCGGTGTGATTTTGATCAGCTCTATCAATATATGAAGGCACTGATCCACCTAGAAATGCAAGATCTGAAAAAGGAGGTGCATGGCCTGGGGGAACGAACAGGGGCCTGGAGGACAAAATGGTGACCACAGCGAAACACTTGAAAAAGACTGACAAACGAGCAGCATACATGCAGGCACAAATAAATGAGCTTACAGACCGACAGGAGGATGCGGAAAACAGGGATCGCCGCAACAATATTAGAGTCCGCGGCATCCCTGAAGCCGTCACAGACGTAGAGGGATTTATGACCAGGTGGCTCGAATCGCTGCTCCCAGAGCTGCCCGCAGCTGAACTGAAGATGGATCAGTGCCACAGGGCCCTCAGAAGCCGCCCCGCAGCAACAGAACAGCCGCGCGATGTTATCGCTAGGGTGCACCATTTCAAAACGAGAGATGCGGTCTTCCATAAAACAAAGGTAGAAGGCCCCTGTCTGTTCGAGGGAACATCTATGCAACTGTTCCAGGACCTCTCCCCGGTGACCCTTGCAAGACGGCGCAAGCTACAACCGATTACCAAGGTGCTACGGACCGAGAAATCCGCTATAGATGGACCTTCCCGTTTGGCCTGCTGGTAATAAAAAACGGGAAGGCCATCTCTATGAAAGAAATAGAAGATGGAGAGGATTTCCTGAACAAACTAGGGGTGAAAGAAGGCCCGACAAGAAGCCCCAGGAGAAACCAGCCAGAGGAACCGGAGTGGAGGACAGCGGGCCCATCCAAACCCAACTGGGACCCGGAGGATCCAGAGGGGATCTGAACTGTTTTCTACCCCAGTGCACACGCGCGGATAACAAAGTTGTTGAGATAAAGTTTGCTCAGTTCTGGACTTTGAGAGTGACCTGCCCATGACAATCCCCCCCGCACCGTACTCCCACACAGCCCCAGGTTCCGAGTTCCCACTTTGAACCCAAGCATGAGCTGCATTTCAAAGGTCCAGTCAATAAAGCTGAAAAGGCAGTGGCAGACAAAAATAAAAATCACCAACATGCAGTTCCTACCTGAAGAAGCAATGGCGGCCGGCAGTGAAACGCAGGATGGCCAAGATGGTGTTGCAGCTACAGTCAGACCGCAAGGCTTCTTCCCGGAAGCAGAGTCTACCTTGGCAGGAGAGCTGGTAAGGGGACATCCTCCTCCGCGGGCTCAACACAGGAAAATGGCGGCCGTCGGAAGGACGTCACAGGAAGCCAAGCGGCCGCCATCTTGGAGGAGGCAAAGCTGCGCCAGCACGGACCGTTATCCGGAGGCGACGGGAAGAGCCGAGATCCTACGAGAGGAGGGAAATAAACATGGAGGCTCCCGGACAAGAGCCGAAAGCCCGAGCGGCAGCCAGGGGGGACGCTGGAGGTCCCGGCCGTGTCTCACAGACTGGGGCTACATTGGTCTGGAGGGACAATATAGGGGCTCCGGTGTTTGCCCCACCGGATTGACTACCTGTAACATATCCCACGTACCCCTATGCAAATTGTTGCACTGCTCCTAAGTTCAACTAGGTCAGGGCAGGAAGGGCAGGGCAGGAAGGGCAGGAAGGGCACTGAGACAGCCACAGTTTATACAAAAGAAACACAAGCAAAACAAAATAAAGAGGAGACAAGCAACAGCGGAGGGGCCAAGAGGGACAGTGGATGTCAGGGAAAAACAGGGTCACATACAGCTATCCCCCGCTAGAGACCGCTACTGAAGATAGGATACACCGTACCCATAGGCACTAAGATACCAGAGGTTTGATACAGTAGTGACTGGGAATCATAGCGCCATCTGGAGGAATTTGACAGGGAGGAAGGGGAAAAGTACAGGTCAAAAGGTGGAGGTGGGGTAGTGGGGGAGGAGTAGAACTAAGGAAGTAAGGGATACTAGAAGCAGGAGCGTAGGGCAGTCGAACACCAATAGTTAAGGTTCACTTTTAAGGGAAGGAAGCATTAAGTTGCGGTTGAGTTGCTTCTTAGATGAACTCAGGTTAAGCAGGGGTGGGGGGAGAGTGCTGCCCCCCGCAGCTGCCTTGAACATGAGTCTCCACATGGGCACAGGGGGGAAACCCTCTCTGTGGCTCATGAAAGCCCTCATTGGGCCAGTCCGTAGGGGTTATGGAGGGGGAGGGAGAGCCATCCCTGACTCCACCCTGGCTGCACGCCCAAGAGAGGCAGAGAAGGCGGATGGGGAGGTAGGTTCTTCCCCATGCGCCGGATGTTCAATAAAGTTACATTTTTGTGTTGTGATGAGTGTTTCTGTGTTCCCCTCCTGTGTCTACCTTTGTTTCCCTTGGCTGCAGTTCAGAAACCTGGAATACACAAACCGGAGCACGATGCAGAGAAAAATGTACAGGGGACTCGCACGCACCTGGCCGACATACAAGGTTGGCGAGCTAAAAGAGGTTTGGATGTACACAAATGGGTAGGGAGGTGGTGATAGCCCAAGGGAAGAGAAAACTGGCCATGACAGATTATAAAAAACTAACCCGGACATCTTAATGTTACAAGAGACACACTTTTCGAAAGAGAGCTCCCCAAAATACATAGATTATAAATATAAAAAATGGTTCTCGACCTCGGCTAGAAAGAAACAAAGAGGAGTAGCGATTATGTTCCATGATAGATTACCAATTACAGTTCACACAGTCAAGAAAGATAAAAATGGCCGGTCCTTTGTTCATTCTTGGGGAATTACGGGGCCAACCTATTACTGTTGCGAATGTATACGCCCCGAGCGACAATGCAGAGGTTTTTCTAGAGAAATTCTTCTCCGTACTCAGCAAAATGGCACAGGGATGTGTGGTTCTAGGGGGGGGGACTTTAATCAGACTCTTGACCCTATGAGGGATAGATGCACCCCTGGAGGCCATATTCGGTCAAAAGTCAGGACAACTTGGAACAGAGGACTGAGAACCAACAATCTCATAGACGTTTGGCGCGAGCAACACTATGACGAAAAGGGTTTCACATTTTATTCCCACCCACACGACAGATACAGCAGGATTGACTACCTCTTTGTATCTAGCAGAATGGTTTCACAGATCTCCCACTCGGGATTTCATGACATTTCATGGTCGGATCATGCTCCGGTAGAGCTGCGGTGCACAGGATTCAGTCTTGACAGACCAGGAGCGAACTGGAAACTTAACGAGGTATTGCTAAAAATCCCCGAAATCGCACAAAAAGTGGGGGAAAGAATCAGGGTATACTTTCAGGAGAACACAGGAAGTGTGGTATCACAGTCCACCTATGAGAGGCCCATAAGGCTACTCTGAGAGGAGAGCTCATAGGGATCGCAAGTAAGAGGAAGAGGGAGAAGGACAACAAAATCAACCAATTAAAATCAGAGTTATCGGCCCTATCCTCCCTCCATAAAGATAACAAAAATGCAGCGACCCTCAAGGAGTTGCTGGATACCAAAACTAAACGAAATTTATTGCTGTCCTCCTGTGCTGAGAAGGAGCTGTCCTGGTCGAAGCAGAAATTACGAAAAGGCAAACAAGCCAGATACCCTACTTGCCAATAAACTTAGAGACAGAACCCAAGTCTCCCAAATTCAGGCAATTCGGACAGCACAGGGGAATATTACCTCTGATCCCAAATTGATAGTAGAGGAGCGAAAGTGGCCCATAATGTAAACACGCAGGCACGTTTAAAGACATTTCTAAAAGAAGCTCAGCTACCTAAATTGATCAGAGAGGAAAGGGACGCACTACAGGCAGATTTCACTATGGAGGAGCTTTTGGAGGTAATGAAGTCACTGAAAGCATCCAAGGCCCCAGGCCCAAATGGCTTTTCCAATTTATATTATAAAAAATTCCGTAATGTCTTGGCTCCCCATCTCCTAGAGCTCTGTAATGCAATTCTGGATGGTGCCCCAATCCCGGGCTCCAAGCTCCAAGCGTCTATTTCTGTGAACCCCAAACCGGGAAAAGACCCAGCGGACTGTAAAAGCTATAGACCTATCTCATTGATTAATTCAGATACCAAAATTATTTCCAAGTTACTGGCTAATCGCCTTAACCAGGTGTTGCCGAGGTTGGTCCACCCAGATCAAGTGGGGTTCATATACGGGAGACAGGCATCAGATAACACCAGACGGATCATAGATTTAATCGATTTGGCCCAAACAAAACAGATCCCATCCATGGTGCTTAGTCTTGACGCAGAGAAAGCCTTCGATAGAATCGATTGGCCCTTTTTGAGGGAGGCGCTTGGGGAGTTTGGCCTGGGGGGAGAATACAAGAGGCAATTCTGGCTCTTTACCAGGGACCGACGGCGAGGGTCAGACACCAGGGCTTCCCGTCGGGGGAATTCCTGATAAAGAGCGGCACCAGACAGGGATGCCCCCTCTCGCCTCTTCTGTTTGCACTATGCATTGAGCTCCTGGCGTCACATTTCCGCCGCAGCCCAGATATAACAGGAATCCAAATAGGAGATCAGTCACACAATGTGGCCCTGTACGCTGATGATGTGATACTAACAATATCACAGCCCCTCACCTCTCTGCCAAATGTCTTTAGTGTCCTAGGGGAATTCAATGCGATCTCAGGCTTCAAAATTAATCAGGCAAAATCAGAGGCCCTAGCCATAAACCTACCAAAAGTCACAGAAAAATTGATTATGGTCAACTTTAATTTTAAATGGCAAACCTCCTGCATTAAATATCATGGGGTAAATATCACGAAACAATTCGGCACCCTTTATAAAGCAAATTACCCCAGACTGATACAGACCCTGAAGAAGGATCTCAGGAAGTGGACGGGGTACGGAATATCCTGGATTGGCAAAATCCAGACGGTTAAAATGAATCTCCTTCCCAGGATTCTGTACCTTTTCCAGACCCTACCGATACCTATAATTAAGGAAGATGTCCTCCGGCTGCAGTCTGCAATGGTGAAATTTGTCTGGGGTAACAAAACGCCCCGCATTAAAACTAGCACGCTTATTAGACCCATACCAAGAGGAGGGTTAGCGGTACCTTGCTTGCTTTCATATTTCAGAGCGGCACAATTATCCCAAATTACTCAGTGGCACAGCCAACCAAGGCTAAAGCGTTGGGTGGAACTAGAGTCCGACTGTTGTGCCCGGTGGCACTTCAGGACTTAATTTGGCTACCAAAACAGGTGTGCAAAAACATGAGCCTCCCGCTCTCCATGATCCATAGCTCGTTGGCAGTATGGGATAAGAGCAGATATAGATTTGCCCTTACACGGCAACACTCCTTGATGACCCCCATTTTGGGGAACCCTGATTTCGCTCCTGGCCTGCAAATCAAAGACTTCACAATATGGAGACAAAAAGGCTACACTCGGCTATTACACCTGGAGGGGCGAATCTCGATAAAATCTTTTGAGCAAATTAAATCTGAAAAAGCAGTTCCAAATGCAGAATTCTTTAGGTACCTCCAGCTAAGAGTGTTCTATATCAAATCCCCAAATCGCCCCAGGCGAACCAATTTCAAAAAGCTCTGTTCAAGAGGAACAGATACGACGGGACTCATCTCTGGGATATATAGAGAGGTAGTCTGTCCAGCGACAGACGAGGACGTGACACTAAGTTACAGGACCAGATGGGAGAGAGACTTAGGGGAGACATTAGAGGACGAGGACTGGGACTCTATAGTTATCTAGTAATCTAAGAGCTCCATTTGCACCACATTAAAGGAGAATGCGTATAAAGTCCTGATGCGCTGGTATCTGACCCCACTACGATTGTCTAAGTTTGTCAGGAATTACTCCCCATTGTGCCCCAAACAATGCGGGGAACAGGCTGACTTGCTACACATGCTGTGGTGTTGCCCCAAGATACTCCCAATTTGGGATGAGATCAGGAATTGGCTTCAGAGAATTCTCGGGCGCACGATCCATTTGGACCCCTGGGGGTTTCTGCTGGCCAGACGCACCCCGGAGCTAAACAGATCGACGCACAAATTAATTGCACATTTTGCAACTACCCTGAGGTGCGAAATTGCAGCATTGTGGAATCAACCAGAGTTACCCAATATCCCACAAATCAGGAATCGAATTTGGTACGTTTTCCGGATGGAGCAGTTAACAAGTTTGGTTAACGACACCGGCACAAATTTCTTAAAAGTCTGGGCGCCTTGGCTGGCTCAGATAGATATCCCGGGGGTCAGTGCAGCAAATATATTGCTTTAAATAGTAACAGACGCATTCTCCTCTGATGTGGAGAGACAACCTAACGAGTATACAACTTACCCAGATGGGACCAGACGCTAGGACAGACAGGTAGGGAGTTTGGATAGATAGGGCCAATTCGGAACTACGAGCAGATTAAGGCGAGGTATCATAGTCCAGAACCCCATTCTTGGTGACGACATGGCCTCCCCTCCCCTCCCCCGGCGACTCGGCGGAGAACGGACACATCAGAGCATGACTGCTGCCTGCCCCCCTCCCTCCCCCTTCGTATCCCAGTCTAGAGTCTTGTTTGTCAGTACGTTTCCCCTGTGAGTCAATATGGGTACAAGTTCAATAAAAGAGAGCGGGTGTTACATGTACGTATGACAATGGGTTGACAGATATTGTGATGATTGTACTATGCTCTCAATAAAAACAATTTTGGTTGAAAAAAAGAAACCACTGTGGCTAATATGGAGATAACAATAAAGTTATTTTATAAAATGTGTGTTTGTACGTCTTTTACCTAATTCAGGTGAACTAAAATGCAACTTGGATATATATAGCATCCATTATATAGTCAATATCCAATTTACCCTTTTCAGACAAATAGTAAAATAATTTTGAAAGTTACAACCAGTGATCCCATCATCTTAGGTGAAATATGTAAAAAAATGAATTTATCAAAAATGTCTCATTTACTCTACATGGTCAAATAATTTTGGCAAAGATTTCTTTTGCAGAAAGTGTCCATGCAGCTTTTCATAGATTTTCTCACTTTATTGAATAGAAAAAAAAAAGTGTATGCAAAATCCACATTTTTGTACTCAACATTCCTCCTCTGACAAAATTAAATAGGCCACTTGGTGAGAGTCTTAAGTATATAATTTATACTTATCGCTTGTGTATGTAAAGCAAGAGGTGTTAAAAAAATCAAAAATAAAGAAGTGTATTCAATTTGGAAGCTCTGGCTTCTTTTATCTCACTATAGTAAAACTCAACTTTGTATATTTGTAGCCATAAGACATTTTTCTCCAGGAAATATGCAGCTACAGCTGCTTCATTCCACCACCCTCCGCAGCTACAGATGCTGCATTCCACCACCCTCCGCAGCTACAGCTGCTGCATTCCACCACCCTCCGCAGCTACAGCTGCTGCATTCCACCACCCTCCGCAGCTACAGCTGCTGCATTCCACCGCTCTCCGCAGCTACAACTGCTGCATTCCACCACCGTCCGCAGCTACAGCTGCTGCATTCCACCGCCCTCCGCAGCTACAGCTGCTGCATTCCACCACCCTCCGCAGCTACAGCTGCTGCATTCCACCACCCTCCGCAGCTATAACTGCTGCATTCCACCACCCTCCGCAGCTACAGCTGCTGCATTCCACCACCCTCCGCAGCTACAGCTGCTGCATTCCACCACCCTCCGCAGCTACAGCTGCTGCATTCCACCACCCTCCGCAGCTACAGCTGCTGCATTCCACCACCCTCCGCAGGTACAGCTGCTGCATTCCACCACCCTCCGCAGCTACAACTGCTGCATTCCACCACCCTCTGCAGCTACAGCTGCTGCATTCCACCACCCTCCGCAGCTACAGCTGCTGCATTCCACCACCCTCCGCAGCTACAGTTTGCAGAAAAAATGACTTTTTCCTCCATCGGATTGATGCCCGGGGTCTCAGGAGCTGGTACACATTAATACCAGCACCGGAGACCCCAGGCATCAATCCGATGCAGGAAAAATGTATTTACAGGCAGCTTCATTACCTTAGTGGCTAACCGTTAAGGCAAAGAAGAGTGTTAACTACAAGGGAATTGCAACAAAAAAAAACAGGACTGGCGCTCTTAAACAGTATTGTGAATAAAATTAATACAATTTTTTAATAATATATAGTGAAAAAATGTACTAATAGTGACACCCAGTGGTGAAGTGTATAAGTGCACTAATCAGTAAAGGTGAGTATATACAGTATTAGTGAATAAAACAAAGAATATGGAAAAAATAAATAAACTAAGCATCCCACTCAACTGCCAACAGAAAACAAGTCTTCTTATTTTCTCACAGGTAGTAGAGAGAACAGGATAAGGGAGTGGGATGCGTTAGATATATGAAACAAGATGAAAAATACACATAGAGTAGTATTACCAAAAACGGAAAAATTAGATCCACTAATCTTAAATAATTATACTCACATAGAAGTGAGTAAAAAGAGCATGTCACACGCTCAACTCTGGTGTGTGTATGGGTTCCAGCATAGAGATTACATCTATAGTTGAACACTGTGTGGGTGATCTTTATGATAGAAAAGAGGGAGACACCATGCGCAGATAGTCTGAACTAATTTTATATTAAAAAGACAATAATCCCTCTTGGGTGCACACTTACAATATGTGCAGTCTTTAAGGGCATATAATAGATCAAATATGCTGCGGTGCGACAGCGATCTCACCACCCCTCCCGCATGGATCAGGGGAACTCGATGGCACTTGGCTGGTGCTGCTTCCTATTGTGACCACCTGGAAACATCTACCGCTCTCTGTGGAGTTCCTTTCTTCCTCTGATCAGTGAATGTCCTTCTCCTTTCCTCCAGGAAATCAATGGGTAGAGGGTGGGGATATTTGCCCTGGGGTGGATGGTTAGGCTGCCATGGTGGGTAGCAGTAGCAGGGGAGGGGGGTTAACCCCTTAATTACTTTAGCAGTTATTAACCGCTAAGGTGATTAAGGGGTTAGGGGCCATTATATTTAATTTTTTATTGTTCTGTTTCTACCAACGGAGGACATGGATGCGGAGGATGGTGATGAAGACGTCCTTCATCCTGGCAGGGGTAAGTAGAAGTTTTATTTACTTTCTGCTAACTGGCCAATGTTTTATTTTGAATAGGCAAATGCGCAAATCTGGATAATAGTAATTTTGCCCATTACTGGGTATGAGTTGTGGGGGGTTGTTGGGATAGAGGAGGTAGGTATTTGGGTGGTTGTGTTATTTAATGTTTATTGGGGGTATAGGGATTGGATGAAGGGGGTAGTTGCCCCAAGGGTGGGTGGTTAGGCCTACCAGGTGGATAGCAGGAGTGGTTAACCCTTTAATTACCATAGTGGTTCCCACCACTATGGTAGTGAAGGGGTTAACAACTCCGCAACTTTCCCAGCAGGCCTAAACACCCACCCTGGGACAACTACCCCCTTCATCCACCCCCTCTGCCCCCAATAAGACTATAAAGTTTAACCCCTTCATTGCCTTAGCAGCTAGCCGCGAAGATAATGAAGCTGTTTTTATTTTAATTGTAATACTAGTGTACATGAGCATGGGGTCTCCGGAGCAGAACCGCGTTGATTTCAAGGCCAAGGAACCCCTGCTTCCCTAGATACAGGCCCCATTATCCCAATAGGCCAATATCGTATCCCCATGCAATATTTAAATGTGCTTTGTCACGTGACCGGGACATTTAAATGTATAAGAGATACCGGCTCCCCATATTGGTGCCTGTATCTCGGTAAGCAGAGGGTCCCCGGACCTGAATTTAATGCAGTTCTTCTCCGGAGACCCCCTGCTTACGCACACTAGTATTACAATTTTAATAAAAACACTGTGATCGCTTCCGAGAGATGTGCAGGGGCAAACTAGTCTCCCTGTGCATCTCACATTGCAAGAAATTCACAGGGGGGAGAACTTAGAAAAAATCTCAGATGACTTTTCTGCTATGCCTTACGTTTTTGGCATTTTCGTGCCGCATGGTTTGAGAGGGGTTCAGATTCTTTCTGAATACCATGACAACTCAACTGACAAACCGTTCGACAAAAACATGCCAAACCTTGCGGTATAGCAGCAAACTCATCGAAGCTTCTAGAATAGACCCCTATAACTTCTCTTTGTGATCATAGTAAATGCTGCATAAATGAAGATGAGAAAAGTCACTACTTCTGCCTTATGAAATGCGCAACATGGTGAATAGGGAAACATTTCTGCATGGGAACCATGGCTGCTGCATTGCATTTTCCGTTTTTGAATTAAAATAAAGAAATATAAGTGAATTAAATACTCTGAGAATGATGCTTAACATACTGTATGCTTTGATGCATCTAAACATTTATTAAATAATTTATTGGTTTGAAATTGGTGAAAAGGGAATGTAGGAAATGTTAATAATGAAGGAGTGAAGGATAACAAATGCAAGTAGACATGATAAATAAGTCTTGGAATAACTGGATAATTGTATGCTACAGTGGGGAAAAACTGTACTGATACTACTGAATAAATGGTTCTGTATTTTTTTAGGAACAAGCACAACTGTGATCACTTAACTCATTTAAGCAATAGAGCTGAAAAAACAGGATGCAAATGGTTATTGCTCCACGTGACATTCTGAGGCTTTAGCCTTCCAAATTTTAGAGTTTTGGCAGCACTGAACATGATTTTACAGCATATCTACAGTGTAAAGGAAAGACATGATACAAAATAAATAAAGGACACACATTTAGTATATATATACTAGTATACATTTAGTATATATATAATACAGTTGTATTTACATTTGCATATATATATATATATATATATATATATATATATATATATATGTTTTTTAGTATATTTTTTACATATATATTTAGTATATATATATATATATATATATATATATATATATATATACTAAATATATATGTAAAAAATATACTAAAAAACATATATATATATATATATATATATATATATATATATATATGCAAATGTAAATACAACTGTATGCTCATCTGCATGTCTTAGGCAGGTCTGCAACCCCGCCTTTCCCCATTATCACCCAGCACACAGCACTTCCACTGCAGCAAGGGATTCTGGGAAATGACATGTAAATGAGCACACAGTGCCACTTTTTGCTTCAAAAACCATTTTTAACATGGTTCCCTATAGGCTTAAGCTTGCTGCATTGTCACAGCTTTGAGCACAGCCAGGGTTAAGGTGCATACCCAGAAAACCACCCACAGACAGCTGTTTCGACCTTAATGGGTCTCATCAGTTAATCAACCCCACACTGATGAGACCCATTAAGGTCGAAACAGCTGTCTGTTGGTGGTTTTCTGGGTATGCACCTTAACCCTGGCTGTGCTCAAAGCTGTGACCATGCAGCAAGCTTAAGCCTATAGGGAACCATGTTAAAAATGGTTTTTGAAGCAAAAAGTGGCACAGTGTGCTCATTTGCATGTCATTTCCCAGAATCCCTTGCTGCAGTGGAAGTGCTGTGTGCTGGGTGATAATGGGGAAAGGCGGGGTTGCAGACCTGCCTAAGACATGCAGATGAGCATACAGTTGTATTTACATTTGCATATTTGCTTTGCTGTGGAGGGTTTTTGTCACTTTTTTTACTCACCATAACTTAACTCAGTATATATATATATATATATATATATATATATATATATATATATATATATATATATATATATATATACACATATACACATGAAGGTCAGTCAGCACACTGCAGTAGAAAAGGTTATAATAGCAGATGCTCGTCCCATAGAAAATAAGTATGATACGAACCAATCCAACATATCTGAGGAAGGTCTCTCTGTGGGACCGAAACGTTGGCTTACGTGTATTTCATGTTGTGAATATAGATTTTTGGATTAACCCCGTGCGGTGTGCTGTCTCTTTACTGGTCTTTGGATTGGTTCGTATCATATATATATATATATATATATATAGCAAGTTAGCACAATCTAAGAAAGCAAATCAAGGCCAATGTACACGTAGGCAAGACCACACATCATATATCAACATATTATATATATTAATATATAATTAATTATATATATATATATATGTGTGTGCAACATGCGTGAAAAAGGAGTTGCGCGCATCACCACTGGTTGATTAGCAGCTGAGGAAGTAACTCTGTGTGGTGATGAAACACGAAGGGCGGAGTTTTAATGCAGTAACATCATTGGCAGTTGATGGAGTTGAGCAAAGCCTACTTTCACTTTGAGTGCATATCGGAAGGTTATTTTAACCCCGGCAAGCACTGCTTCTCTGATCTGGCTATAGATTACTCTATCTATCCATCATTGGTGATACAATGTGTTTGGCAGTTCGGCCCATGTGGTTGCATTTTTCCAGATCCTTGGACTTTTTATCTTCGGACTACCTGCCTGTGGTACCCAGGTCCTGGACAGTGACTATACACAGTTTCTCTCATATGAATTTAATTTGAATGATTTTGCAAGTGCATATCACACCACTCTTAGATGTTATATTAAATAAGTTTATACTTTATCACACCATGGACCTTACACTTTTTTTGTGTGTGTGTATATATATATATATATATATATATATATATATATATATATATATATATATATATATATATATTTATAGGAAATACGATACCGTTGTTTAGACGAAATCCCACGGGCAGCACTCAAATATTAGGTGAAAAAGAGTATATTGGTGAAACAAAGACACAAAAACAACGTTTCAGTCCGCCAGAGGGACCTTTCTCAAGGTGGTGGCACCAATATACTCTTTTTGACCTAATATTTGAGTGCTGCCCGTGTGATTTCGTCTAAACAACGGTATCGTATTTCCTATTATTACTTTATGGGATTAGCACCTGCATTATTTTCTAGTGGGTGTGGAGTGAGAGGGATATAAAATGTCCAGGTTGATCCTTCTGTTCCTCTTTTCCAGCAGGCAGTTTCTTAGTCTTAGTAGTGTGGCCCAATGTGTTTCGTCATATCTGACTTCATCAAGGGGCTTTGTAGATGTGTCCTTATGTCCTTTCCCTTAAAAGCGCTTTCAATTTGCGCCCTTTTCTTCCTCGTGGTGTCTAATTGGCTTGTCGCATGGTGCGCTGTGTTCCGTGCATATGTGTGTCACCAATTGGTGACGTCATACGGCCTGCCCGGTGAGCGCTGCGTTCCACCGCTAGGCGCCTGCGTGTCACAGGCATCCATTGTAGGAGCACTCTCCCCCGGCATCTCCTATCCTAGCCGGATCTATACAGACTAAACATGATGCGCCACAGTGGTCATAAAGTGGAGAAACATATGAATAGCCCTAACCATCCGTATATCTAAGTGGACATCTCTACCCAGTATAAAATATAATAGCTGGGGTTCTATATAGATAGGAAGGGGCTATTTCAAATAAACAAAGTTCAATATATAATATGTACCAAAAATACTTAAAAAGAAGTAGTATACTAAAAAAGATAGATACTGTAAGGAGGCTGCTAAAAAACATATACTTATAAGCCCTTTGGGGATAAGAGCCCTAATGGGATAAAAAAACATATATATATATTAAAACACATGCACATGATAAAATACACAGGCGTAATAAAAGCAGAGACCAAAAAAATATATATAAGATCATTAACACATAAAGGATGACCATTTTATATATAAAAAAAGTATTAAAATCAAAATCTACATTTAGTCCCTTAGGTTGTAGTGTTTTGAGTTCAAATACCCAAAAGAAATTCTCTTTGTGATGCTATTGTACTCTATTGCTACCTCTCCAATGTATTTTAACCTGTTCAAGTCCTAGGTATTTGAGACCTGCAGCATCTGAATTGTGGCATTTTAATAAAATGTAGAGGAACACTATGGTTTTCCATTGCTAGAGTAATATTTCTTAAGTGTTCCACGATTCTGGACCTAAGGGGACATGTAGTCCTCCCTATGAACTGTAGTCCACAGGGACACGTAAGCATGTACATAACGTGTGTACTCCTACAATTTATAAATGAATTGATCATAAAGGATTTGCCCATACTGTTTGAGGAGAATTTATCTGTTTTTGTGTAACCATTTTTGCACGCTTTGCATTTTGTGCGTTTATGAAAACCTGATGGTGGCCATGGCTCTTTCTCATTATCGCTTTTTATTCCCTTTATGGTATTTATATATACAAGATTGTCCCTTATTTCATTGACTTGTCCATTGTGCTGAAAAGGTCTCTCGGGACACCTACGTAATTGTCCTGTATTTTCGTGCCTTGATGTGAAATGTCTGCACTTTGAATGACTGGAAGGAAATCAGTCATAATAACATAATATATTTCTACTTGACTGTAATAGTTACCTTTTCCGATAGATGTTGCATTACTAAATTATTAAAATATTTAAGTTAGGACACTCCCTGGTCATCTCAGAAAACTATGACTCCCACGCATATAGGAGTTACTTTTTCTCTCACTGCTACTTGTTTGTTCAGTGTGTGTCTTTCCCCACCTGGCCAAGAGCAGAAATGTTTAAAAAAAAACAAAGAATATAGTGGTCAAGCATTCAGCTCAAATCATACATTACTCATAAGTGCAAAACCACTAGTGTTGAAGTTCGGCTGGGTTGTCTGTCAATATATTGCTCTGTTTTTGTCCAGAAACTCTGCTCACCCTTTTAATTAATAATTATGCTGAAACGCAAGTGTACATTTAGCGTTGATTATTCTAAATACGAATGTAAACTTTGCAGATAATAATTTGTATAGCAGTTTTGAAGGTCAGTCATTAACTCATTATGATATCACACTTTAACACTGGATTAAATGTGGCAACCCTAATATATCACAATTGAACCTGAAAGCAATAGCATTAATCATTACATTTTACAGCAGTGAGATGAGATGAAAAGAACCAAATTCCACCATAGTTATTTTAAACAGAGTGGAGAGAAATATTATAACATGGGGACTCTTATTAAACTAAAATAAACGTATATTTTACTTTAGAAATCAATAAAACGTTAAATATGTGATTCAAAGACAAGTGCATTTTGCCCAAGATAGTATTAAGTATGTGAACCCACGTTTCGTATGCCTTCTTATCGATTATGAGTATTAGTTACTTTTGTAGCCTTATTTGTTTAATATTGTTATTAAAGAGATATTTTCCATTGTGTCATAAATAAGTAAAAACAAACTGCGAGATATCTAGTTAAGACCAGACTTGTTGGCAACATTGTAAAGTATCAAGGACAAAAAGTGTGAGGGGAAAAAAAATACTGGTTGCTACTGTTTTAGATTTCTATGTGAAGTCAGTCTGTTTACCTAATTATGTAATAATTAAAAAATATATGTAATGTAAATCCATATCAAAGTATCATATCACTGTAGTGGACCTGCAGTGGCAAGACATTTCCTTTTTGACTAGACGCAGAAAAAGTCTATTCAAGCCCTCTGTCTAAAGATATGAAATTAACATTAGACAGAAAATGAAACAATTGTCTGAATTGGGTGGGAGCCACTCACTAATTGTTATCATCCAACTAAAGACCTAATTCAATATTGCCCAAAGCAGAGTGCTATTGACTTAAACTACAGTTTCAGACAATATTTAATCTGACTTGGGTGGTTATTGAAGAGACTTGGGTGGTTATTTACTAATGTCTCCCAACTGCAAACTGAGGCAGTAGATTTATGAAAGGAAAAACTCCAATAGCTTTCAATGTGATCCCTTTTCTTTAACAACAGGACAAGCGACTTTAGTAAATAACCATCTTGGAGTAAACTGTGTTCCCTGTGGGAATTATCTCCTGAATGTTCAAACCTTTTTTCCTTTCCATTTTAGAACAGGCAAATTGAACAGAATATAAACAGGCCACATTCACTTGTATGCCTGTTTCACTGGAGTGCTTGTTTCCTGTGCTGGAGTAGAGTTAAGCTCCATTCAAATGAATGGGACTAAAATCCACTCCAGCAGAGAAGATTAATTCACCATCATTGCATAAAGAATAGGGGCCAAATAGCAATGAACTGATGTTCAACATGCTTCATGCAACCAACTGATCAAGTTTTTAAAAACAATTATTAAGACACTGTCCAAAACAAAAAAAATGCAAATATTTTTTATGGATCTTTATTGCCAGCATTGCATCAGTTATGCACAGGTTATCCATATGAAAATGTAAAAGAACCACATTACATCTTCACATGTTATTTGTATCAACTGAATGAAACTGAATGACAACACACACAAACGTATCGAAGTTTTTAGTTAAACATCTGCATTAAAAAAGAAATGTAAGTAATTAAAAAAATAAAATGCATTACACGGTTTACAAAAAAACAAAAATGAAACATTCTATAGGCAGCTGCCTCCATATACGTAAAAATAAACATTAAAATAAATGAAATTAGGTCATATAAACTCTTAACTTTGGGTGATCAAGTACACAAAGGTAAAATGTCAGTTTAAATTTCAGTTTTTGTATATTTTACATAAATTCAATTTCATACATGGCATTTACTGTATATTAATGGATGTATTCAAGTGTATTATGGTAGCCTGTATTTGGATTATTCTTCTAAAACATACATGTAACAATATGGTCTACTAAAAGGACAGAGCATAAACTCTCTGAATTTAGTCAAAATGAAAAATCTACACTACAGTACATATCTTCTGAGAAAAAATGGGGGAAAAACCCTATGCGATCAATACTTTTTTTTAAACTACTGAATACTTTATTATTTAGAGCAGATAAGAAGCATTAGTGATTACACTGGATTACTGGCTGTTTTAAGGTATATTTTCACAGGTTATGCTGTATAATTTTTTTAAAATAAGTATAATATCTTCAAAATGTTAATGGATCAGTTGCAGTGCCTGTACTGCTTCACGTGGCTGATTAAAAAGTCATTCAAATGTACATCTTATGAGTAATTACAAAAGTAAAAGCCTTCATGAAGAAATTGTATACTGTGGCTTGGTGCTTTCAGTGAAATTGTGTACAGGGAATTGGCCTACAGTAACACATGAAGATAATTAATCAACCTTAAAAAAACCTTATCATTGCTGTGTTTTACATCTACTGTAACTTTTCAGACTGAAATGTTATGTAAATTGAGGATTGCTATGTTTAAATTGTATATTTTCTTATAAATTCCAAATTAATACACATCATTAAAAAAAAAAATACTTGGAAGCATCTAATAATATAATAGGATTTCAGAATTGTCTGTCATGAAAAAATGGGCCCTGTTTATTAAGCAGTATTCCGCCATAAGATACCTACCAGTGTTGGTAGTCAAAACATTTTACGGGTTGCCAGCCAAGAAACCTCTCTCCATAAGTCAAACATTTACTGTACAATTGCAACCGCATAAACTTTCAGGGGGGGGGGGGGGCGGAAATGTAACATTTTAATTGCAAAATCTGTTTAGCATTTTCATAACCAAGGTTTCTCTTTCCGGTTTCGAAATATTTTTGTTGTTTTTCCTCGACTACTAAAATGTGTGGTTTGCTGCAAGTCCTTTTCTGTACTCGCTGGATAATCATCAGTCTCCTTAGAATGTTCTTAACTACACTGCACTGTATGTAAATAAATGTTCCTGGATTACATGTTAACCAAACCTGCAATTGTTATGTTTATGTAGTTATACATATTGAGCATATAGGAAATTACACAGATTAATACATAGTAGTTACACTAGAATTATAGTATAATTAGAGCACTAAATAAGAATTGCCCTAAATATGTAGACAAGAAAACACACACTATATTATGTATACTGTGTGGGGCCGTAGTAAATCCAGTAATAATAAAACAAAATATCAGAATTTTAAAGAGTAAAGATTTGTGATTTTTTTTCATTGAGGTTCGCTAACCAGTCGATATTTGCTTTTTCATTAACAAAAATTAGCTAAGCACATTTGAAGATATTCGCACAACTTGAGCCACGTGACCTCTGGTGACTTCTGGTGACCTGTGGTCACATTGCCCTTCATACTGCCATCTTTGCTAAATTCTAGTGAAAGTCAAATTTTGAGGTATCCGATGAAAATGTTGCCATGTTTGCCCATTCACAAGCAATGTGAAATGAAATAAGGAAAAATCACAACAAAAATTGAGATGCAAATTTGAAGACAACTCTATGTAAGACACCAGAGACATTAAATGTTATATAAATATCAAGTGTAAAGCATCACAAACTGTTAGTAAAGTGTGAGTAAAATTAATTGTAAAATTAATTGTTTCATTAGATTCAAGTTACTGTAGCATGTGGGAAATACTTGCAACACCATAGGTGATGCCAGAAAGTGTTAGGAACTAAAATGAACTGCCACTGCTTACAATTTTGGTACTGAAAATATCAACTGGTCAGCTTTCAGCATACTGTACAATATACATAAATGACGAATTATACATGTTGCCACAGTACATGACAAATAAAAATGGCTATAAATAGTTTTCATTACAGCGATAACAAGGAATTTGTTCAAATATTGTTTCACATTCATTGTAAAATCCTATATTACATACAAAAAGTAAAGTTTAATTAGCCCCAATTGTATTACTAAGCAATCAACATAATACGTACATTTTATCAAATAATAATTCCACCATAACCTTTGGTTGAAACTTCAATTAACAAAGGACAGCAATGTTGTAGATTCCTGTTTGTTATGAGTAGATGTGACTGACTTAGATTTATTATATATTTTTTTTTTATATGAGGTATAAATTAAACAATCATAGATATGATACATACTAACACCATATTTGCTGCATGTCAAATTAGACAATATACTGTACTGCAAATACGAAAGCAAATGGATAGCCCAGCAGAAAGTTTCATACTAAATCTGAAAAACTCTGCATAGTCATGCTATTCTTCATTATATTAAACTCCTTGTTAATGGAATATCTAGGCTTTCGGTTTGGACATTTAGAAAAGCCCATTCGATCTGAGTTCTAGTAGCGGACATCAGTAACCAGTACCACAACTTATTGTTATGCATTCATTACATAATGATCAAGTAAACACATTAGTTCATTCACTCATTGATATTGATACTGCACCGACACACTTTATTCGAGCAAATACCCGGTATGTACCTGGCAGATACCTGGAATGCGCCGCTCCTCACCTCTGACAAGCCCCGTTGCGTTTGCCTTCCCAGCCTGGGTTCATGCCTGGCTGACGGGCGGCTGATCTGTTAAATGATAATGATTAGGATTTAATAGGCTGCAATGCTTCGCGTGTCTACCAGATGGCATAAATTCATGAATTGTAATGCAGTATATATATATATACTGTGCAGTATTGCAGCCAGCGGGAATAAAATGCTTAAATCCCTGCCTGAAAATAACCCAATGCACTCGGGCAGAAAACAGTCACAAACCTCAATACACCCGGGTATACCCGAATTCGTG
Source organism: Ascaphus truei (assembly GCF_040206685.1). NCBI lineage: Eukaryota > Metazoa > Chordata > Amphibia > Anura > Ascaphidae > Ascaphus > Ascaphus truei. The sequence goes on along the minus strand of NC_134484.1, from coordinate 392,428,991 downwards.
GGACTAGCCGAGCTCGAATAAAGTGTGTCGCCAGTGTAACAATAGTTGGCCTGTGTCCTTGACAAAAGTCATGTTTACACTGTTATCCAAAGGGTCATGTGCCTGACTTGGGAACCTCTTGATCATAATAAGTAAATAGTGGCAATGATTTACTGTACTGACATTTTCCTAACAACAATAATATTCAGAAAATAAGGAAAAACAACATACAGTACAGTAGCATTTATACCAAATATGGATAAGAAAAAAAATGAGTTTTGTTCATAGAGCAGGAAACAAAATACGTCACCTCAACTGACTAGAAAATAGCTATTGTGACAAGAAACAGTGAACGTATGTACACAATGGATTCTTCATTTTATCTTGTCACAGAACTCTACTCTCATCCTGATATTAGACTTTTTTTCAAATGTCTACATGACACTGCTAGCACAAGACACACCATCCCTTATGAAAAGAGGCATTTTCTATGGCAATACTAGTTAAGTGCATATCATGCTGCACTAATATAGTGCAAAATCTTGCCTTACATGTAGCAAAAAGATGTAGGCAACAGTATGATAGTTAGAGAAAGTAGAAACATTGTAACATTTACAGGTGAGTAAGAATACTTTTCATCAGATTAATTACTATAAAATACTGCATTTGAGGACACTTTCATGTATGCTGCAATTGTGGCACAGATGTTTTGGAGTACTGTAAGTCCTGTGGTTACATTTTTGATCTTGAAATGCAGAAGACATTTTTTTTTATCATCAACTGTCTGGATGCTGAATGTCTTCACAGATCAATCATCTATATAACATCATGTACAATTAACCTGTTATTTCACATGATTTGACATAATAAATACACATATAGTCTAACAGAGAATGATGGGTATATTCAATACGGTAAGCTGTAGAGTGTGGTATAAACTCATGCGCACTGGTTATAATAGGTTAACGTTGCTGTCACAAAAATCTTGCACCAGGCCAGTTAACATGTACATTTACATAAGGATAGTTTGAGAAATATTATTTTGCTGCTTGTAGGGTTCAAAAAGAACTATGGAAGTAACTTCTGTAATACTGTATGCTTTTTTTTTTTTTTAATTGCCATCATGTTCACTATCAGTCATCAATGTATTAATAATTCATTGAAGTATTTGTGGTTGTATAGATATTCAGTTCTTTGTGCAGTTTTTCATAATTTGAAAACATATCACAAAACATTGTTCGATGCACACTTCTGGTTGTATTAGATTTTGGATATTGAAGTATACATTTATTGCTGTGTTCTTTACATATCTGCATCTCCATCATATGCCAAGGTTAAGGGTTTCAGGCGGTTGTTCTGTCTTCTTGGAGGTTTCTTTGGCTTTTTGCTTCAAAGAAAATAAGAATCATGATTAATACAAGAAAACAAGCACCCGAATATAAAATATACTAATCTGCTGTTTAAGTATCGGGATTGCATTACATCTGGGTTAGCATTATATTGTAAAACTGTGTCAAAGTTTTTCTAAATGCTAATTGTTTGCCTAAACGTTTGGTACCACAATTGTCACCTTAGTACAACTGTGTTCTGTATCTTAAATATGCCAGTATCCTGTAGTGTGACTGGTTGTTGTAGCATGTACTTTATACTGTAAGCACATCTTGCGTGATGTGATGGGCATGGCCTACTGCACATATTTTCAGATAATGTGTGCAGAGTAAAATTGAAAAACTCCTGTATTTAAGATACAAAGGAAAAAGAAAATGAAGACACATTTGCACTCTCAACAAAAGACCTGTATTTCTATAAACACTGAAAGAACACATCATGGAGATTAAAAATAGTCAGGTTTACTACATACTGTGAAGATGATGAAACCTCCTGTGGCGCTGAGGCAAGGGGTCACCTATAGATCAGGATATGGTCGTGGATAAAGTTCTTCTCTTATTTTAGTTTTTCAACTATATAAATTATAATAATTTATTAATATTAATAATATTATAATTTATATAGTTGGAAAACTAAAATTTCTCTCCAAAATTCCAAGCCTGATAAGGTGCCTCTCCAATATCTATAATGAATTTCATTGTATATTATATACTGTATATGTTGTTGTTGTATACTGATCTGTTTTTATTATCTTAGCATCAATTGCTAATTGTAAATTAATTGTTAATTGATTTCGTTGTATATGTCATTGTAAATTACTGTATAACTTTGTCTGATATACGTAGGCTCGGTCGTTCTAAGTTCCACTTATTTAGTGGTAATTAATTATGAAGGGGGGTTTAATTACACTCACTCCCCCCTGTAATTACGACCTGGTATCTAAGTATCTATGATCCAACAATAATTGCATTTAAAGTAGTTATCTTCCGTTGCTTAATAAGAATATACTATCTATGTTCTATTTTATCAAAACCGGACAATTTAAGAGAAATGCTGCACACCTCAAAAAGGAAAATAATGATACAGTTACCGGTGCTCCAGTGTTTGCACGAAAGCCTGCAATCAGTCCTGAACAGATGAACAAAGGAACATAGGGCACAACGGGTTTAGCAAATCAAACTCATTTATTGAGCCAACACCATATTTGCTGCATGTCAAATTAGTTGGCTCAATAAATGAGTTTGATTTGCTAAACCCGTTGTGCCCTATGTTCCTTTGTTCATCTATTTTATCAAAAGACAACGATAACATTGGCCGTTATTCCAATGTTTCAATATTCTAATGATGCCAATCACCGAAATTGAATGAACTGGGATATATATAGGAGCACATATCCATGCAGCATCTATCCCTGACGAAGAAACACACAATTTGGAGTTTCGAAACGCGTTGGATGTTTTTTGGCACAGCAGGGACACCGTAGCAGTAAGATACCGGAGGTGACGTCAGTAGAGGAGCCGATCGACAAGACTGTGGTAGCAGCTGACTCCGAGCACCGAAGGCGGATCTCCACGAGCTACTGGCACACTTCACCCCACAGCGAGCGGTGTTAACCAGCGAAAGACCATAAAACAAATGTGAATGTCCTAGCCACCTCTGGTGAGTAGGATTCCAATTTTTCTCACGGCGGAGCAAGTTCAATCTCTATAGGTGCAGCCGCACAAAGATGTTTTAAAATTGATATTATGTATGTCATTTTACTTTTTGTCTAATTGTTTTATTAAATTGCTCTGTTCAATCAATTTATATTGTCCTTGGGTAATGCACTATTGCAGTGTTTTTTGCATGTTTTGTCTTCTTTTCTTGAGGTGATTGCCTAAAGAGAAGAACTTTATCCACGACTATATCCTCATCTATAGGTGACCCCTTGCCTCAGCGCCACAGGAGGTTTCATCATCTTCAAATCCATATCTGGTTGCGAGAGACCAGAGAAACTTTTTGGGCAGCTCCAGAACTTTCTTTTGGACTCTTTATCACAGGTTCACTTATTGTCACATGTTCATAATAGTTTTGATTTAAATTGTCACACGAGCACTATATTGCACTTATATTTTCACTTGGTTTACTACATACTGTAACAGAATGCCAATGTTTCAATCCTTGAAAACCTGCATCAGGATTAAAAACGTTAGCACTCAGTTAAAGAATGCAATACACTTATAAACTCTTTTTGCTCTTGATGGTATGCTCATAATCCATTAAATCAACCATTATCACCAATGCATGAGCTATAAGGACATATAAACTGCTCCCCATCGTGGTTGCTTTAATGCTACTTGGATGTGCAATAGCTTTTTTTGTACTTTTGTTTCTTTTATCAACATGGGTCATCATGGGACAAAGATATTATAGGTTTGCTGCCCACCCTCCTGTCCCTTGAATCATTTTCTTAGAGTTGCTTGGATAGGATAGATTTTCCCCAGCATTTCTTTCCCAGTTTGCTTGTTGATTGTTGTTTTGGGAGGTGGGGGCTTCAAGGGGAAAATATTAACAATGCAGATTAGACCTTTTGTAGAAACTGGACATTTTGTATTTTGGAGAGGGGAGACTAAATTATTGTGAATTATAGGGTTATTGGGGCTCAGAAAATTTACAAACCTAAAGCATTAGATCTGCGAGATTTTAATATCATGGAGATTTAGGGTGGGGAGGAGTACTCCTTTAGGTATGTGGTTAATGTGGATTCTTATTTTGGTCATTGAGACATGGAAGGCACTTATGAAATCACCCATGAATGGCTAGTAGAGTAGAAGTCCTCAAGGACTTTAAGGGGCCAATGCACTAAGCACCGGGGGGAAAAAAAATCGACCTTTTTTTAAAATCGACATTTTTCGTAGTGTTGTTATCAAAGTATGCAGAAAGCCCTGAATACCAATGATAGCAACCTTTGCAAAAATGGTGAGTAGCCGGTGACGTGAAGATCGGCCCTCCCAAAAGGCCTTAACCAGCGATTTCTATCTGCTGCAGAGAGAGAGAGAGCCATCTCTCCCTGCGCAAATCTTGCCGGAAATGAAAGTTGTTAAATAACATTTTTATTAATAGTGCATATGAGCAGGGGGTCTCCGGAGCAGAACCGTGTTAATTTCAGGTCCAGGGACCCCCTGGTTCCCGAGATACAGTTCCTGTTATCTCCTATGCATTTGATTCCCACGGTCACGTGACACGGGACATTTAAATGCAAAAGAGATACCGGCACCCCATAATGGGGCCTGTATCTCGGGAAGCAAGGGGTCATCGGACCTCAAATCAACAAGGTTCTGCTCCGGAGACCCCCTGCTCATCTACATTAGTAATAACATTTATATTAAAATATGTAATAATCACCAATACACAACCCCCCCTGTGCCCCCACAAAAAAGCATTATTTATTTATTTTAACACAAGATTTATAACAGAGGCCACTGGTGGTCCCCATGGGTGTCTAGGGGCCCTTGGGTGGTTCCCACGAGTGTCTGGGGCCCCTCAGGTGGTTCCCACAGGTGTCCGGGGGTCTTCGGGTGGTTCCCACAGGTGTCTGGGGTTCTTCGGGTGGTCCCTGTGGGCATCTGGGGGTCCTTGGGTGGTCCCTATGGGTCCCCGCTAGCCTTCAGTACCAACCCTCTTGTAAAATACAAAGATGGCATACATTTCAATAAATACATCTCCCCCCCACCAAACACATACAGTACAGGAATGGGCAAAATAACTATTATCCAGATATGGATAATAGCTAATGCTAATTTGCCCATTATTAAATCAAACATTAGCCAGGCAGCATGAATAAAGTAAATAAAAACCATTCTACTTACCCCTGCCATCATGAAGGGCATCCTCGTCAGCATACTGCAGGGCCATGTCCTCCGATGCCAGCAAGAATACATATAAAAATACAATCTAATGGCCCCTAACCCCTTAATCACCTGAGCAGTTAATAACTGCTATAGTAATTAAGGGGTTAACCCACCCTCCCCTACTACCAAACTCAGGAGGCCTAACCACCCTCCCCAGGCAACTACCGCCTCACCCATTCATTGGTACAGTGGGTGCATCATGCCCATATAATATGGTCATGATTTAACACTATAGCAATAAATCGTGAAGCTAAAAAAAATAATTAATCACCAACAATATCTAATGCAATCCAAACAATCACCAAACAAAAATAAACAAGTAACTACAACAAAATTACCACCAATCAATTAATCAAATACCAAATTAACAACAGAATGAACCATTCCAACACCAAAACCATCAATAAATAAAATAAATCTCCAGATAAACATCATCATTGAAAATCAAAACACCAAAAATAAACCACTGTTAAAATGCAAACATCAAAGAAAACCCAGAAATAAGCAATTAAAAAACACACAACAAAAAATGCCATAATACATAAAAACGCAAAATACATAGCACACAAATTGGAAAAAATTTTTAGCCCAAATACACATCATAGCAACCATTTGGCAAAACAACCATTGCTTCTTACTGTATGTATGTATAGCCTTAAACAGGCATACATAAAATACATTACCAATGAATGTGTAATAAAAAAAAATTCTTACCTTTAGATGTCTTCACCCTCTGATTCCTGTGGTCTCCGCAAACTCTCGAACCAATCCATGATCCCAAACAGCATCGGCCCACAGGTAAAATCCAACATCCTTTTCTTCATCATCTGTTCATTGTAATCCATTTGGGTGTCTTCTATCTTCTTCTGTATCTTCTTCTTGTTCTTCTTCTGTATCTTCATCCACCTTCATCTTCATCTGTAACGCCCTTGTAATCCTATTGGAAGAGGAGGTCTTCACTAATCGGCTTCTTGCCGTCAAATTAGGCTGCACAGGCTTTTAAAGGCCTGTGACATCACTTTTGATTGGCATATGGTTCCCATGCCATCTGAGAGAACCATGTGCCAATCAATACGATGATGTCACAAAATCTAACATGGCTGCCGCCACATGTGACTTCAGCCAATCAATTTGTGAGAACTTTATCCCCAATCTGATTGTAGTAGACCGTGTGACTCCCTTTGGATGACGTCACATCCTTTCCAAAAATTGACTCTGTCACATGGTCTACTACAACCAATCAGTTATAGTTATTTTGTCCATTACTGTACTGTATGTGTTTGGTGGGGGGAGGTGTATTTATTGAAATGTATGGTACTGATGGTCTCCTGGACACCCACGGGGACCACCTGAGGACCCCCATATGCCCACGGGAACAACCAGAGGACCGACAGACACCCATGGGAACCAACCGAGGGCCCCCAGACCGCCATGGGAACCAACCGAGGTCCCCCAGACAGCTGTGGGGTGACTCTGGACCCTCAGACACCCACAGCGACCCGTGGACCCCAGACACACGTGAGAACAACCCGAGGGCCCCGAGAAACCCATGGGAACCACATGAGGACCCACAGACACCCATGGGAACCACACAAGGGCCCCCAGACACCCATGGGAACCACATGAGGGCCCCCAGACACCCATGGGAACCTCCTGAGGGCCATCAAGACGCCCGTGGGGATGACTCAGGGACCCCCAGACACCCACGGGGACCATCCAGGGACCCCAGGACACCAATGGGGACCACCTGGAGGCCCACGGACACTCGTGGGAACCACGTGAGGTCCCACAGACACCCGTGGGGACAACCTGAGGACCCCCAGACACCTTTTGGGACAACCCGGGGACACCCACTGGCCTATGTTATCAATCCTGTTTTCAAATAAATAAAAATGGTTTTCTGTGGGGGTACAGGGGGTGGATAATGTACAGTGGCGGCCGCCTTTATTCTCCTGCGGCTGCCACCGCGGGTATTTCAAATGTGTGGGCAGACGCGTTTTTTTTTCTTTCTTACTGTCGGCGCTAGTTTTGGCGCCGCAGGCGCTCCATTGTTCAGCGCGCCTGCTTCATTGTTCAGCGCCATTAGCGCTGTACGGGAGATGGGCTGGCGCGCGGCGGAGATGCGGCTGAGTTCGGCGGCTGAAAAAAAAAGCCCCGAACCATTGCGGGTAAGCTGTAAAATAAGCTTAGCCGCAGCAGTATGGGTGCTTATTACATATTGTAATGTTTATTGGGGGAAGAGGGGGTGAGTGAAAGGCCTAGTACCCCCTTAAGTCACCCCCTTTGCCCCCAATAAAGCTGCTGTTGTCCCTTAACCCCTTCATTGCCTTAGCGGTTAGCCGCTAAAGTAATGAAGTTGACTGTAAATGCATTTTTATTGCATCGGATTGATGCCGGGCGTCTCCGGTGCTGGTATTAATTGATATCAGCTCCAGAGACTCCCAGCATCAATCCGATCCAGGAAAAATTCAAGTCCCGTCTCGCCGCTTATCGGCAGGTTCTCACCACCTTCTAGCCAACTTTTCTTGGCGGGACGATTTGGAGAGGAAATCGCAATTCTTGAGTCGTGATTAGCCTCAATAAGCTAATCAGGGCTACTAGCATAGCAAGCGTTTGAAAAGCTATCAATAAGTAGTGATAAGTGGCTTATCGCCACGCGTTTGGTGATTTTTGCGGCAAACGTTTTTGCCAAAAACCTCACTTATCGCCGACATATCGGGGCTTACTGAATAGCAGTAGCCTTTTTTGGCGATAAGGTGGCGATAAGGGTGCGATAAGTGCCTTATCACTGCTTATAGCATAGGCCCCATAGTCTAGTATGGCCGCATTTGTTTGTGACCAACAATCATACCATTGCAGTTCTTTGAACTTTATACTGTAGATTAAAACATAAAAAGGTAGTTTGGTGAAAATTGATCATATAATGCCAATTCCATTTTCTGAAAAGACTTATTTTTGTGCAAAGGATCATTTCACATTTGTAAAGATTTTCATCCCTTACTGAATAAGCCTTAAGAAAAAAAAAATCTGCCAAAAAAATCCTCTTTGTACTGTACATTATTGAATATGCCCATTTTTTCCAAAATAATAAAAACGTTTTTTTTAATATCTGTTTTCAGTTGTACATTGTAGTTAAATGTAAACAAAAATATATATTAGAACCACTCAACTATATGCATATTTATGGAAACGGCACAACATGTTTGCAAACACTAGAAATGATAGATCTTCGATGAGTTTTTGTTTTAATACTTCTTGTCACATTAAAATGTAAATTGTCATATTAAAAGAACAGTATTAAAAAAATAAGTAATTACTTTCATTCACTTAATAGATCAATTAAATTAGACATCATGTATTCCTTGTCAAGTGACAGGGAAGCTATGGAATGCAAACAGGCTGAGATATTGTTCCTTCTGTTTTTGCACTGAAGAGTACGCCACATATAGACTTTCCAACTCTGCTACAATCTCTAAAACACCTTGAAGGCAAAATGGAAGCATTTAATGCGCTTTTAGTAATATAAGTAATTTGTAAGTAGATTGATTATAACATAGTAATGTTATCAATATTTGTTCTCATTACTTTTACTAATGCCAAACACAACTGACGAAGGGAGAGTTCACCAAAACATTAAAGAATATTATCCCATATTAAACCTTCAAGGAGCATCCCCGTTATTGTTAGGCTTACAGGTGTGTAATTTTCCCAGGTTGTGATCTAGCACCCTTTTAAAATATAGGCACCGTATATACTTTGTGTCAATCTTGTAGTTCTGAGTGTGTGGAAATTGAGTCCTTGAATATTAAATATAATGGTTTGGCTATTACTGAATTTAGCTCAATAAAAACCCTCGGGTGCATTCCATAGGGCCAGGTGCTTCATTTACTTTATTTTATCAAGCCTCCTATGCACATCTTTCTCAGTTCATCAATTATTTATTAATAGAGATGTTGAACTTGTGGCTTCCTGCTGTTGCAATATTGGTAAATAGAGTAAAAAATACCTTTGCCTTTTCCTTATCTTCAATAATTTCCTGCCCACCTCAAACTGAAAGGGTCCTACGTATATTCTCTTTTCTAGTCTTTTTGTTATTAAGATACTTGAATAACTTTTTAGGGTTGATCTTACTTTCTATTACAATCCTTTTTTAATTTTCAATTTTTGGTAATCTGATTGCCCTTTTGCAACTTTTGTTACATTACTTACAATTCTGATATAATGCCTCCACCCATTCTGACTTTAAAATTCTAAATGTCTGCCTCTTCCTTTCCATTTCCTCCACTCCCTGTTTATATAGCCACATTGTTTATACTTGTTTCTTTTATATGTAATACACACGATTATACACAAATCAGTTTGAATGGGACCCCTGCTGTGTTAATCCGATGGGCCATTAGTCTGTCTGCAGAAATCTAACAGAAATGTTGCAGCATTACAGTGAGATAGCCCCAGATTTTCCAAGGCAAGGGGTCGGATACTGGTGGCTGCATCTGTATCTTCCACATTTTTTAATGCAACAATTTCATCCCAATTTATTTCTTGTACATTATTCCTCAGTTTATTAAAATTGGCCTTTCTAAGATGTAAAGTCTTTGTTGAAGCCATATGGTATGTCTTTTGATAATTTATTTTCAATGAGACCATGTTATGATCCCTGCTACCCAAATGTTCCAGGGCTTGAATATTTGCTATTACTTCTACATTGTTTGATATTAACATATCCAGTATTGCCCCTCTCCTGGTTGGTTCCTCAATAATTTGGGTCTTGTAATTGTCTTTAATCACCCCCCCGAAAACCTGTTTCCTTTAGTTGTAATGCTAATCTCATTGCTACAGTCTATGTCCAGATTATTAAATTGCATACAGTACCAATCCTCCACTTCCAGCTTTGAGTATTTCTCCTCTGGGGGTGCTACCCAAAAATAATTTAGGGTGTTTTTGCCTTAAACACTATATTTCTTTTACTGAGGCATTGTCATTGAATTACCGTATCTGTAAGGAGATTGGCATGTTGCCATATGTGTCTTTAGCACTGCACAAGAAATTATCTAGGCGTTCAGGGTGGACGCACAAATGGCAAAAGCGGATATTAAGTCAGCTTTCATTTACTACCGGTGCATGCAGGGGTGTATGTTTTGCATACATCTATGCCTTTCAATGAGCTGCTCATGCTCTCGTGTTTTACTTTGAGACATTCAACTTGGGTAGTTTGTGATGATGCACAAGTTGGTAGCACTACCTGGACTACCTGGATAAGTTTCCTTCTATGGGAAGGGTGGAAACGGGTTTATGTCTATGACTTCTATGGGCACTTCAGGTGCTGTCTGGGGCTAATTTGACTAAGGTTAAAATGGAGAGTCCTACTACTGTACTTACAGTGGGAAATTGAGGTGGAAACTATCATTATAGTGTATCAGTTGCCTGCTGATAAGTTAGAAAGCTTAGTGGCCTTGGTTAAGGAATTTTTGGAGTTGCAGAAATCTATCCTATAACAGCTCTAATCCTTGTTGGACACCAGAACTTTGCAACGTGCAATTTAGTATTTGCAATGTCCGCAGCTAAGCTCCCTCATCACTTCCTTAGAGTATCCAGAGGGGCGAAGGAAGATCCGCAGTGTGTGAGACAATTGAGCTGTTATAATGGTATATCATTAGGTTTATGCAAGTCAATGGAGAATTTCAACAATTTGATGTTCCCAGATTCCATAGGGTTTGGAGATTACCTGGGAATCCATTGGTGTGCTGAGAAGTGGCTTTTCTCTTTGACAGTAAGTGGTCTTTTTGGAATTGTTATCATACTGTATTTGGTAGCTGTGGCACTCTAAGGAGGGATGGGTTTAGATTATGTAGCTCCAGAGAGGGGTGAGCAAGAAGTGGCTCACCCATGGAAGTTGCTGGCATTTATGTTGGGTAAGAGGGAGGAGGGCTAGTTGGAACAAGTGTTGGTATGGCTTTTATTATTTAATTTTATCATCCAGTTGGGGTGTGTTCAGTGAGAAAATTGGTTGCATCCTCTAAGAAAGGGAAATTAATTTTAAATGTCAGGGATGTCAATGATTACAGTTTTTGGTCTGCAGGTCACGCATAGGGACTTGACACATTTCATGTGATTCTTGCAGAATCCCATTTTAGTTTGGTCACAACTTATGCCCGGGATGGTTTTGCACAGGGCTAAGAGTGTGACGGCAGTGGAAAGTTCATATTTAAAGGTAAACAAGGCCATGACAGAGGTACTGAATTGGGTGGCTTAATTAGAAGACACGAGGATTTGGAGTGGGACCTATCAGGGCTCTTTCAGAAGGATGGGGTCTATCTTTTGGAAACTGGTATGGATATTCTCAAGTTAGACCGGAAGATCTCATTTGGAAAGGGCTGTCAGTTTGGTGAAGGTTTCAAGGTCAGTTTAAATGGTTAAATGACCTGTGGGTGGGATGGTGTGTTGGTTCAGGGTGAGCATTCTCAAATGGATATACATTTGATTCTCCCAGAAGTTCCATACTCTGAAATATAACTTGAAATGGGGGGGGGGGGGGTGAGATATATACTATAGGGGTAGAAAGGGAGAGGGAGGGGGGAGTAAGAGAGAGTGTAGGTATGAAGGTAGGCAAATGTAACTTTTTAGATACAAGCCGTGAATATCAGCAGCTGCAAAGAAACACTATATTCACAGCAAATTCAATTGTTGACTAAAGATTTGTCCATCTCTACTTGTTATAGCTCTTCCGGTGTCTTATGAGGAAGGCAGTTGGGGAGTGACCTTCAATCATGTTTGTTATGTTGTCTATAGTGCTTGAGGTGGCAGGTAGGGATTTGGGGTTTGCCCTTGGATATCTCATGGGCTCTATTTTGGATGACAAAGCAATCTGACCAGGTCCTTGTAATTGTTATGTATCCTGTGTTATGTAAATGATGTGGTCAATAAAGTTGTAATCAAGTTTTTCTCCCGCTCAGTATTCCTGTGTGATTTACATGGGTGAATAAACGGGGAGGAAACATTATCGAGGTTTGGGAACTCATGTATTTTGAGAAAAAGAAGAAAAGGAATTGGACTGATTAAGTGTTTGGTCAGCAATACGTGTCATTTCAAAACCTTGAAGGATGAAAAGGATAAAACAATTCATGTTTTAGTTACAATAACAAATAATCTAAGAACTCACCAGGCCAGATAGATCATAGAAACTATAAAGATGAGTAAAACAAAGGCACCTGCTGCAACCCCATAAACCCAGGTCTTCAGCCTCCCATCTAAAAAGAATGAATGTTAGTTTTTAGTTAGTCATGATTAGATTGCTGCTTTGAAACAAGTTAGTGTCAACTAGTAGCATATACAAATGTTAGTGCTGGTTATAGAGTTATTGTAAAATGTAATCATAGCTTCTGTGAATTAATCGTAATGCTTTAATAAAAGTGTTATTGAGAAGCACTAGTAATAAATGCAGCTCCATTCAATTGAGGCACAGTGAGCATTTAAATGCGCATGGTCGTAGTCACTTAATTAGGAGACAATTCATTTTTTTGGTAGTTAATGGATCAAAAGCAATGTTCTTCATATAGATAGTGTGTACATGAACTTTCAAGGCTTCAGAAGTGTCTTCTGCAGATGTCTAGTTCCCATTGCTAAACTAATATTCCACGGAAATCTATTGCTCAGAGTAGGAAAATAACTTCAACCCTTGGAATGTTACAGGCTTTTACCTTCACAAAGACAATTACAATAATAGGACTCACATCTGCTACTTAAATGATTAGTGCAATTCAAATATCCTTAATTAACTCATCTGTCAGTGACACTTGTAAGTGATCAGAATTGATTTAAAACATTTTCATAATGTACTTGGCAATTATTTTCCATTGTATTGCTCTTTAGACTCTCTCAGGCCACGTAGCTCAAAGTCCTAGTAGCCATTTTGGATCCAGAGAAATGTTGTAGGTTCTAAAGATACAATGTTGGTCCCCTAAAAAGTATCACAACTTCCAACGAATCTTCCGTGTTATAGAAAATGATAATGACGCAGCCTAATGAGCAAATTATTTTACAATTACTACAGTGGTGAGACATCTCCAATTTACTTTTGTTTGCTTCTACTGTATCTGCTGGTCCCCAACCATGCAAAATATAGTATAAGTTGTTCAGAAAAAGACTTATTCAAATGCTTGCATATATGTAACCAGTGCTCTTATCCTTCTCTTACAGTATGTCAGTATTCCCAGCATTTATTTTGTTTCTTATGTTTTTTTGACATACCAATTGCATAAAATAAAAAAATACTGTATTGAAAGAGGGCAAACATGGTTGGAAGAAGTAAAGTCGGCAAAGATTACATTCTTTCCAACATGTTTCTATCGCACTAAAAAAATCATCAACTATAGTTATACTTGTTCTGTTTTGCTATGATTCCAAAAAATTGCCACTCTTGGAATGTGCAAGTACAATAAACAGTACCCAGATGATTAGCTATATGCTGTCTTGAAAGAACCCCCTAAGTTCATCTGAAGATTCTCTTCACTTACTGTAAGAAGAGGTCGGATTTCTGATAACATCAAACTGACAAAACGTATTATAAATGCCCCTGGCTCTAAAAAATACATTCAACAAAAGCCTGTCATGTAGTTTTTCTCTCTACTAAATAAAATGACTATAGTTTACTTTTTATGAGTATAAACAAAAGATAAAAAAATGTTTGTATCTTACTGTACATACTCAAATACACTATGGAGAAATGTTGATATTTAAATAATAATTAGCAAATCAGAAAAACTACTGTATGCCGCTCTTCAAATCCAATCCCCAAGCAGAATCCGAATGGATTATTTAAAAAATGCATGGACAAAGTGCAGCTTGTCTTTCATTCCTAATAAATACATCTACAGTAATCTATCCACCAAAAGAAGTGTGGAATAGTTATGATATAGTAAAAGTGATGAATGTATGTAATACATTATACATACAAATACAGAAAAGCTTTTTTCATGCTATATCAAGCATTATGATACAGTATATGGTATGTTTAACCTAAATTTACCTGAGCCAAAAGGCTGCAAGAACCATGTCCTTCCTCCATAACCTGACTGGCTACTGGACGGCTGGGTTGGGTTAATAGCTCGACTTGTTTTTACATCTCCTTTTTTGTCTATTGTGGGGATTACCACAACAGGAATAAGAGTGCACTGATCAAGAGAGCCGCTAGAGGATGTTACTTCAGTATAACCATCTTCACAGCCACATGACCCCATCTTTAAAAGAATATAAGAAAACATCATTTTTACTGGGGAAGAAGAAATAGATTTTCAAGCGAGTAACAAATCATGGAAAAAGCATGGAAAAATTAAAGATAACATTACTTTGATCAACACATTTCCAAAGACTAAAAAAAATGTGCTGTCGGTTTAATTCTTCAAAATAGGTCATATTAAAAAGGAAAGGATGTTTTGCTGATAGCAGGAGGCTAATTTGATAAGCAATAAAAGAACAGTGAGAATTCTAAAACTGCATTAAAGCAAGTACATTATTTTCTACAAATTAAAATTTCAACAGAGAGAATAAGAAAAGCCATTTATCTTACTTATGTCAAACTTGACTCCAAGCTATTCTGCAGATGATTTTTCTTTGTTTTGGAATTTACAACAAATGTACTGGAACTATTGTATAATGACTTGTTATTTCTATCTCCAGTGTATTGGTATAGTACATACCTCAGTACAGTATGAGTGTTGCTGGTTGCATGGCGGGTTGCATGATCTATCAGTCTCTGGCTGATGCATTTCTAAGCAGCCTCCTATAGAACAGAAAATCCTGTTTGAACTATATCATCTTAACAATAAAATTGCAGAGTTTATTTGATGATATTATCCATTGTCCTCCCTCCAACATTTTACAATTTTAATGTATATATACATTTGTTCAGTTTTATCAACTTTTGGTATCACAACTATAATATGACAGCATCTAAGTAAGGGGGAACAAGTTAAATACCAACTACTGGGTATCACTCTTTCCAAGCTGCAAGTCCACTGCAGGGGAAATGTCAGAAAAAAGCTTAAAAAATAATTAAAAATGCTAACTAAACAGCATTTTTTGTATTTACTGTATGTTAAAAACTTTTGCCATAATCTCTTTTATTTTTACTATTTTTACAGCAATCACTTAATTTATAAGATATTTGAACAATCTGAGGTTGAGAATACGGTTATTTTCCTTCCTTAGATCTCTTGTGCATCTGCTTTAGTGGGACATGGTCACTTACCAAAAAATACAATCGTTGTCTGAGTTTCTCAGCTCATTGTAGTTACTCTTTTTTAACCATAACAATGTTCTGTAGCAGAATTTTTTATTTGCAAAATTGCGCATTTACCATTCAGCCCTCACATAAATCAAACTAACCATACATTTATTTTAATTAGCACATAGGACTGCATTTCTCTGAAATATTTGACATATTTAAGGCAGCTATCAATGTTTGTGTTATAGATTAGAATCTATTGGGAATTATTTGCAGATATTCGAATTCGCTACAAATGTGGCGTTTCTTCACAGGAATTAATATTTGTGTCTCAACCTCCAATCAGCCACATTTGCCAATTAAAAAAAATAAAAAAAAAATAAACACCTGCATACACAAAGTATTTGCTCATGGCACTAAACCCCCATTTCAACCATTCAGTCAAATGTTATGGCATTTGCAAAAATTGGACGGCAAAGCAAATAGAACTGTGGATTTAGGTACATCCGCCTCACTTTTACCATGCCAAATTCAAGGTCAAATCTTTGACCGTGAATCAAATTTTGTTGAAAACATCACAAATAATTTGCTGATCAAATTTTTACACATTTACGTTTAGCATCCTTTTGTGGATCTGGGCTTTTCAAGGGGAATGATCTTTACAAATGTTGTTCTCATTGAGTTAAAAGGAATTAATTACTTTTAGAAAATAGCATCTACTTGACAACGTCCCAGTAAAGTATAGCAGCACAATTGTGGAGATAACCTGTTCATACAGTATATAACCTGTATTCCTTTGTTTATGAAGCCCTTAACACCTTCCCCAATGGATTTTACAAGAATCCATCTGGGTCAAAGGAAATTGGGGTCTGAATAGGGAAGCATTCTAGTCTTCAATGTTGGCAGTATGTTCCCTAATCTTATCCCAAGTAGCCTGTTGTGAGTGCAACCACAGCTCTAATTTCAGACTTCTACCTTCATACTAAAATATATGTAATTTCTCTCTGGCGGAACAGGATATTGATCAATGTGTCAAATATTTACCTGTCACATTTAAACCGTCTGTCCTCTGACACCAAACGGTTCGAGAAGATGCCTTCCATGGACTAGCAAACCATTTGTACTGATAGCACTGGCCATCTGCATAGAGAAATATAAAAAACAAACAAAAAAACCCCATAATTTTGGATCAAGAAAGGGCATTTGAGCAAATTTCTGTATATTTTTCCTTAACAAAAATGTGCTAATTTCGCAGGAAACTTGGGCATAACTTTTACACATCTCTAAGGCTGCGGCCAGTCAGGGAGTGGGCGCGCTAGTGCTCATGCGCGGTTACGTCACGCTCTCTGCTCGGCCGGAAGATTTGTGGCCGACTAGGTGCGCGCACGGGAGGGCGATTCGAGGGGCGCAGCCATGACGTCATTGGGCGAACCCCTAACGTGACACGCGAGCGACAAATTCAATTTTGCTTGCTTTGCCAAGCAGCTAAGCGCCGAACAGGCTCACGCTGGCTGCGATGAAACACAATGCAGCAATGTGTGTGGCCAGCGTGAGCGCGCCCGCTTGCTCAGTGCCACCCTGGCCGCAGCCTAATTTCCATGCAGTTTTGCTAACATTTTCATGAGAACAAAAATCTGCACATTGAATGCACCAACATTTTTTTTTTGCAAAAAATGACAGTTTGTCTCATGAAAAAAGCGGTTTGGCAGTATATTAAACCTGGCCAATTTGAACATTTGCAAAAACTTGCCAATAAAACGTAATTTATTGAAAATGCATAAAAAGTTAGCAAAGCACTTTTTGAAGACATTTGCACATCTCAACTGTCTTAGCACATACAGTCCATGTAATACCACCATTGTTCCACTGTGATTTAGAAAGTTCTTATATAAATGTACAGTACAGTGTACTGTAGGTGGATGTGTCAATATAAAGTGAGGTAGAATGTGATGCTCTAAAATTAGAGAGAGTTCCATCTGTAGCTTATATTGAGCATAATAATCCAGATGACAATGGAGTGTCCCGGAAAAATGAATGAACTCACAATAGGGAGGTATATGTGTCTAGTGGTGTCCACTTGACAACCACAGATATGACACATTACTGAACACCCAACCAAATATAAGTGAATCAAATAATAAAGTTGAACAGGAATACATACATATATATAGCAGGGCACTGCGGCCCTTTACCTGTGTACTTCTGAGGACACTCCAGACATCAGGGGCGTGCAGTACATCCAGTAATAGATTCCAATGGATAGCAGCAGATGATGAAGAGCACTGCTGCTATCCATTGGATGTGTCAATATTAGGTACTGTATATTCAAACTCAAACAGACAGCTTTCTGTTTCCAGATCAATTGTATTGTATATTTTAGTTGCTTTCTTTCTTCACTGATATTTTTACTGATTTTGTTTTCTTTGTGAAACATTTGAAATGATGTTTACTGGAGGACAGAGAAAGATGTGTTGAACACTAAGGTTAGTCAATGCAATTCCAATATAAATGGCCAGATTGACTGAACTTCAAAGCTTTTGTTTGCTTTACTACCATTAAAGTTCCAGTGAATACGATTGACAGTATGGTGTACTGCTTAATACTGTTTTAATATAGTACTGTTCACATTTTTGTACATCTTTTCTGCAAAAATAACAGTGTGTAGTGTACTAGTTTCATATTTTAAATTTCTGCATGTTTGTAAAAAATGTATAGATTTACATGTTTTTGCTCAGCAGGTATTTACATATTGTTTTATCAAATGGTCACTGTATCTTATACAAAGAACCATTTTTTCATATACATCTAAATGTACCAAATCCACAAAATTTTCTATTCTGAATTTAAATGTATAAATGTAAATAAAATCTGTAAATGAAAATTACGGTAAATGTATTTTAAAAGATTATAGATTAAAATAGTCAGCAGGGGGCGCTGATACATTTACACACAACATGTTCCCAAAGGCTGCTATTTAGAACTGTTATATACTGTACATAGTTTAGGAAATTAGTTTTTCATGACCCAATATAACAAAAGAAGGTTGTCGATTTTTTTTTTCAACATTAGTACCGTGAAGAAAGATTCCTACAAATCTGAACGTCCTTTGGAAACAACCTGAAAAAATACACTGGAATAGCAAATTCCATAATAACTTTCATGCACATCAAAGACAAATGATTACTTCCTTTCATCTTAAATTAAGAATCAGCATTAGGTGTCACACAGTCCTACCACATATGGTAACTTTGGGAAAACTTACAGTATAATGCTGACACCACTATGCCTTTTTCACATGACTCGTGTGACATGGCAGAATAGCTGTCCTTTTAGAGAGCTGAGATGGAGAAGAAACTATGGCCCAAATCCATAAAAGGGTGCTAAAATTTAGCACACTTTAACTGCCATTCATTTAAATGAGAGTAAATGGGTGCTAAAGGCTAGCACTCTTTTGTGGATCAGGGCCTATGGTTCATATCGCATATAAAGTCAGTTTCTAGTGCTGGATTAATTAATTAAATACATAGAATGAAAATGTTCTGCAGTACAGAGAAACAGCTCCAGCACATGTTGAATAAGGGCCTAAGGTGGGTAACTAATTTGGGAACACATTATTACTAATTAGATACTGAAATGTCCAGGAGGTGAGGTGCAGTAATGTTAATATACTGATCATGGAAAGTCTATCATTGTTAACATTTTTTATTTATCCAATTTAAAAGCACTGTCTCATTAGTATGCGTGATATAATGTATCCATTTCAATGTTACTGTACTGTACATGCAAATGGCAGTATTTATGGAGATGACCCTTGCCATCCATACAATGAACTCAGTAGAAATCGATATGACAGCTAAATAAGAGCTTCTTTTGATACCTCCTTTAATGCTCCCGACATTCAACTATAGATAGGGGATCTGCTACATTATTATTATTATTATTATTATTATTATTAGTAGTAGTAGTAGTAGTAGTAGTAGTAGTAGTAGTAGTAGTAGTAGTAGTATGAATATAATAATTTTGAACCTCAGACTTTCACTTTGCTGCTGTATGAAATGCACAAAACTGAAAAAAAAAATATTTTCAGTGCATTATTACTCGGTATGTAAAATAGTGTACAATGGGTTTTTTTGGCACTTATAACAAGTTACAATATCTAAGCTATCAAATTATATTGATGCTACCAAAATCAGACACAATAAATTTTAGATACACTGTGTAATTTACTGACTCCTTGTCTCTTCAATTTACTGTAAACGAAACTAGTCACAACATACAGTAGTGAAAGTACTGTATGTATAAAAGTATACTACTTAGTAAGCAGTGATTAAACATTGCATACATGCATAAAGCCATTGAAGTCTTTGATTCCAGATTCCCAAACTTTTTGGTTACGAAACGGCATACTGCACTATTGTTCTAAAAACTCCTTTCTTCTTCTGAAAATAACAGATTATTTTAATTTCTGTTTTATTTAATTTAACGTATGATTTTTCTAATTTCTCAAAAAATAATATATGTCCATTATTAGGCACAATTTCTAAGCAAATAAAATGGAAGAGAAAAAATATTTAAATGTATGTATATATTATATATATTTATGTATATATGTATAGAGTAGAAGGTGCGCAAATGATCAGGTGTAAGCAATATGAAGATGGTCCCTATGTGCAGCCACAGTGTTTCTGATCTCGCACAAAGATACAATTAATATAGCAAAAATAAACAATTGAACATAGGGCACAACTAAGTATACAATTAGTGGATAATGAGATACATAAATGCAATAGTTCGGAGTGTGTAAATCGAGATAGCAAAAAAGTCCCAACTTCTATGGATCCTGTGAATAACAAAAGAGAGCTAATATGGTGTAAAGTACATCAGGATATAAAATTTATGCGCAAATGAAAAGTGTCTACTTACAATGTAGCAGATAAATGTGCAATGTGGGTGTATGCCACCACACGGGCAATCAGAAGGGAAATGCCGCTGTCTCCCTCTCTCATCCAGTGCGTCTGTATGTGAGGCTACTACTCCATTAGTCAGATCTCACGATGATTAATCCTAGTCCCGTTCCAGTGATGTCAGAAGGTGGTGGAAATCCGTCAGCTGTTTGAAGCTGCTCCGGTCCCACCGCTGTTATTCCTCCTCTCAAGTCAACAGTACTAGAGCAGGTGAATCAGAGTGATGCACTACATGTAAACGTTTTTATTTTGAGTATTACCTGTAGCGCATCACTCTGATTTACCTGCCCTAGTACTAATTTTTCCTAGTTTAAACCGTTTACCTAGTTTTAGTGATGGCAACATGTTTACCAGGATTAATAAATAATGGACTACGAAAGCAGGAAGTATTGTTCAAACATGGTCTACAATAACTACTGGGACACAAATGTCTGGCACATTCTTTTAAATACAAACATAAAATAGCCCTCTTATGTAGCTTACCATTACATGATTTTGTTTCTATAGCTTGTTCTGGACAAAGATGCTGATTTTCCAGTTCCTGAATTATTACTGCCCGTGATCGGCTCTTGACTCCTCCAAAACCGAGATCTTCGTCATTAACACAAGTCAGCTGACACAAACTCCATTCGGACCACTCATTCAAGTAACAGTCACCTAAAAAAGACAAAATACAATATAAGTGTGCTTATTTCAAGATTGCTTTATTCATCGTTCATGGAAATGCAAAAACACTGAAATATGTCACTTCTTTAAATATTCTGAACTGGAAAGTTGATAAGATTCACATGCTTTTTTTGCAGTGGGTTGACAAGAACAAATATGAGACATTTAAAATAATGTAGGTTGGATGTTTAAAATATCTAGACACAGGTATATACAATTCTTGGTGCTCCTTGTTCAAGCTAAATAGTATAAAAGTAAGAAAGTCTCTATATTAAGAGAAAACAAAGGCCCTCACATATCATTGTTTGATCAATGCTCCACTTCAATGATCACTTATTTCCTTAGATGCTGTCATGACATGTTATTATAATAGAATTGAGAAATATGTTGACCTGCTAAATGCAGGTTATAAAAACGTTTATTGCTGCTGCTGCTGCAAAAAAAAAAAAAAAAAATACAGGTTTGTGCCTCATTCTCAAAGTCTCAAAAACCTAACTACCATTATGTCATAATCTCATGCCCATTATATATAACTCTAACAATAACTTGACAATGACAATGTTCTGGGGCCCAACTGTTCTCAGTGTTCATCAATGATCTTCCTACAACTTGTAAGGGAGCTTCAATACACATGTATGCAGATGACACAATCTTATATGCACACAGCCATAGACTCTCCAACCTTGAACACATAATTCAACCTGACTTTTTGAGACTTGAAAATTGGATTTCCCAAAACAAACTGTTTCTAAACACTGACAAGACTGTAACAATGGTATTTGGGACCAAGGCTAAATTTTTAAAGCTTCCAGTGACTGAGCTCCAGATCAGAATCAACGCTAAAACCACCCTAACACCTGTTACAAGTTTAAAATACTTGGGCATATGGTTTGACTCCTATTTAACATTCGGAATGCACATTGAAACCCTTACATCCAAAACCTATGCCAAACTAGGTGTACTTTACAGGAACAAAGCCTCCCTAAGTCTGATGGTCAGAAAGCGTATCGCACAGCAGATGCTAATGCTAATTATCGATGATGGGGATATAGTATACGGCTCAGCACCCCAAACTCACCTTAGAAACCTTGAAACCATCTACAATTCAATATGCCATTTTGTTCTCCAATGCAACTACAACACACATCACTGCGAAATGCTTAAAGAACTAGATTGGTCATCACTTGAGTCTAGGTGCAAAGTTCATCTTTCCTATCTTGCCTTCAAATACTTTCTGGGGAAGCTACCCATCTATCTGAACAAGCTCCTCACCCCTACCACATGCAGCACTTATCATCTGAGATCTGACTCCAAAAGACTGTTCATGGTCCAAAAGTTCAGTATCCGGCCGTTCCTCCTCTTACCGTGCACCCCAAAGCTGGAAAACTCTACCGGAGACTCTCACAGCCACCACCAGTCTAAGTTCTTTCAAAACTAAAGCTGTCTCACACTTTAATCTGGTCTGTAACTGTTACATACGCCTATAACATATTATCTCTAACTGTGCATGCTATGTCTTGTATATAATGTATACTCTGTTCACTTATGTAACTATTTGTAACCATGTATTATTTGTCATCTTAACTATATGCCCAAGACATAGTTGAAAATGAGAGGTAACTCTCAATGTATTACTTCCTGGTAAAACATTTTTATAAATAAATAACTTTATTACTTATTAACAATTAAATTTCTAAACAATGTATAAAATAGGGGTAGGCTAAATTTTGAAGAATTTACATTAATAACATTTCAATAAACATATTTTACGTTAAGAAATTCATTGGACACAAACTTTGGAAGCATTAGGTCTAAATATAGAATGTTAATGGAGAACTCTAACATGTTTTTATTACTGTAATTTCTGCAAAACCAGGCCACTGATATTTTACACATTGCTTAGAAATGTAATTTTAATGCATAATAAAGTCTCATATAAAAAGTATATATACATATATATATATATATATATATATATATATATATATATATACATATATATATATATATACATATATATATATACATATATATATATACATATATATATATATATATATATATATATATATATATATATATATATATATATATATATATATGTATATATATATATACCATAATACTGAGTTAAGTTATGGTGAGTAAAAAAAGTGACAAAAACCCTCCATAGCAAAGCAAATATGCAAATGTAAATACAACTGTATGCTCATCTGCATGTCTTAGGCAGGTCTGCAACCCCGCCTTTCCTCATTATCACCCAGCACACAGCACTTATTTTATATATATATATATATATATATATATATATATATATATATATATATATATATATATATATATATATATATATTACGTGTACAAGATAATGGCACAATAGGAGAAAAATCTGATCTATTATTTTTGCAACAATAAATGTTTTTAGAAAGTACATTTACCAAGTCTGTTAGCAGATATATGTATTCTACTGTAATAAGAAGTCATAATTGCTTCTAAGGAAAAAAGTGATCACAGATGTGGAGGTGGTTTCCAGCATTGATCCAATGGTGATGTGTGAGTGTCTGATATTCCTCTTAATATAGAGCCTCTTACTTTTATACTTATACATTTTACATGACTATTTAAACAAATTGTAAGAAACTTGATCCAATCATTTAGTAAATATAATAAGAGATGAAGCCACATTTCAGATGATTTAATCAATCAAATTATATCATGTCATAGTAGGCACAAATGTAATGCTTTGATAAATGTAAAAGTGTTACATAATCATATTAAATATGATAACAGTAACTGGAAGTTCAGAAATGCCCAACATAGACAACTGATAATCCCCTGTTCTTTTTTTTCTGTAACCCAATACACTACAGCCTCATTTATAAATTACACATGTTAAATTTGCCCAAAAATGTACTAAATAAAAAATAGGTGAGTTGCCACATTTAAATATGAAGATGAAGAAAAGAAATGCGTTTTTATCTCTATCTATTTGCCACTTTAAGTTAAATACTCGCTAAAATACAACACACATTACATATACTAAAACTATGAACACAAAAATGAAGTAAGTGTACATTCTAAAAAAAAAAAATCTAGATAAAAAGAAAATGTATGAAACATTTTAAACTTTTTAAAAGTTGATACTCATGGCACAGATTAATCTGATATTCTACCTGGACAGGGCACGGTACATGTTTCATCAAGGACAATGTTCTTGTTGCCATTCACTATGAGTTCTATTTCTCCACAAAACTCTTCATCCACTGTTTTACCAGAATCTTCCCTGCCTCCATCATGAACTACACATGAAATGTTTCTGAATCTTGTACCTTCACCACACTGAGCATCCTAAAACAAATAATAAAAAGTGGAGAAAGTGTAATTATTAAATTTGAAAAATAACCTTAACAATTGGTAAGGACATAAACATGTTAAAGACTAAGGGGCTTATTCTATATTGTCCAAAGATGTGCGATCAGAGAAAAACTCCCATTCACTGGAATGTGACGCAATCGGCCGCATCAGATTATATAGAATAAGATTCTTAGGAGGTGATGTATCAAGGCCAATTTCCAGCAAAATTATCGCACATTGCATCATTGTTCTCTTGCATCTTTTTTGCGGCAATATATATATAGGTCTATGCTCCAAGTTTTGATCTGTTTGCATCCCTTTGCGATTTGGAGAGTGACAAAAGGAGGAGTTAGGGAGGAGTTACATAACACCCAGACTGTAAAAAGATGTACTGTAGCAAACTGCATCTCTGTACGTCACTTTTGTATTTGCCTAAAAAAACACCAGCCGTTTTGAGGTGGCGTAAACATTTCTGGACAAAAATATGCGGCCAATGTAAGAAACACTTTCTTACATTTGTTGCAAACGTGAGCAGAAAATGGAGCAGTGCACGTTCTTTATGTTGATACATCTCTCTCTTAGGAGACTATGGCCCTTATTCTGTAAAGTGTGATAGTGCAGGTGACATGCTATCGCATGAAAAGCCCCATTAAAGTCAATGGGACTTTTCATGTGATAGCACATCATCTGTGCCATCACACCTTGCAGAATAAGGGGCTATGTATCAAAGCACTTTTGGAGCATTTTCACTCTGCACCTACCATATGTATCAAAGCCGATTGCTCAAATTTTGCCATGTCTGCCCTAGCTTGCACCTCCTTGGGGCGTCAGTAGGAGGAGTTGGGAAGGAGTTGCAAGGTGAACAGATTGTAATTAGATACAGTATATGAAAGCCTACGCCTCTCTGCATCCATTCTTTTTGCATCTTATTTGCCCAAACAAATCCTCTATATTTGTAGTGGCATAAGTCTAAAAGTCTGAAGAGAAACTGTTTGTACAGTACAGTTCACGTCGCAACTCTGCTCCAAAGAAACAGAGCAATGCATCAAAACACACTTTTCTCTATGTTGATACATAGACCCCTTACTTTTTTTTTTCTTTCATTAATTTGTGACAGCGCCTTCAGGGCAGAAATGCACTAGAGATGGGTGATGTGTATATGTGTGTGTGTGTATATGTGTGTGTGTGTGTGTGTGTGTGTGTGTGTGTGTGTGTGTGTGTGTGTGTGTGTATGTATGTATATACATATATACATATATTTTTATATATATATTAATTTTTTTTACACAATTCCTTATTTTACTGTATCTAAAATAGTAAAATTAGGCTTATTTGCATTTTCTGGGAAATTGTTAATTCTCTACTCTACTCTTTTCCTTTTTTCTATTTTACATATGAGAAAGATATTGTATTTTTAATGAAGAAATCAACACACAAAGGTGCCTGAGTTAAAATCAACACGATACAATACAAACGATTTGAAAACGTGTATGCTATTTATGCATACTGTAGTGCTGACGGTTATTCTAACACAAACCAGTGGCAATCGCCAAAAAGACCCAGGTACATGCTGGGTCGTGTTTAAGGCAAGTTTAAGGCATTTCTGCATTGATCAGGTTCCCATCAGATTAACAGCGGGGGTCCCTGGCAGTCCCATTCAAACTGATTTAATTCAAACTGAATGGGACTGCCAGGGACCACTGCTGTGTTAATTCGATGGGTCATTAGTCAATGCAGAAATGCCTTAAACTTGCCTTAAACTTGCCTTAAACTAGCCAGGTTACACCCAGCATGTACCCAGCATGTAACCGGGCTAGTTTAAGGCAAGCCTTAGAATACTCGTTGTCTCATCTGTACTAACATCTGCGACTTTGTGAGCAAAGTAAAACTGAGTATACAAGCTAGGATGTACAGTACCTCGACTTTGCACATAGACCAACGTCCATACTGCCAACGGTAACATGGCTTCACAGGGCATGGTTTGGTTTGCTCCATCTGTGAAGGACAAGGTCTTCCATCTCCCTGGAAAGGTTGGATCACAATTCTTTTTCGTATCATTTTTCCTAGAATTTAAATAGGTAAATCATAAATACAGAAGTCCAAACTGAATTTATTAGCACTAATGACTAAATTTACAAAAGAGCACAAACATGTAAAATTTATACGCACATACTGTAGGAAATGATTTGCCGGTATCAAAGGAATTACAAAGAAATTAACCCTTTTAAGTTGTTTAGTTTTATAGAAGTGAAGACATTAAGCCTTCTTGAAGTCGTTACAAAACCTCTTCTCAGGGACCTTTGGCCAGGTTTTAGGAATAACCAATGAATTTGCACACAGGTTAATTAAACTTATTTGCATAGGAAAGGTTATTTGATGGTTGTCCCAAAAACCTGGTCTGGCTCAATACCCTAAGGAGAGATTTGAGTAGCATTAAAGAGGTTAGATTTATGATAGTACTGAGTAATGTAATATAAAAAAGGAGCATTTTTTTTAAATATCAGACCAGCACTCATAAAAAATAAAAACTTACTACCTCACTAGATGAAAAAAAAAAATAATTACATAAAAGTTAATTTACAAAAAATCAATATAATCAAGGCAATGAAAGGGCAAGGAAGCCCTGAAACACTAGTGTTGCTTTGGAGATCCGTTTAGTGACTATGTACCTCTTATTTTTAAACTTGCTATTAGACTTTTTGTGAAGTTATTTGCCTGGATTATATTGATTTCTGTAAATGTACCTTTGTGTAATAAATTAATTGTTTCAACTAATGAGGTACAGTAGCAAGTTTTGATTTATATTTTTATGAGTCCTGGTCTGATCTAAATGTTTCTATGTATGAGTATTATACCTGATGGTGAAGGTACTAGACCAGCGGTGCTCAAACTGGGGGGCGCGACCCCCAGGGGGGGCGCGAGACTGCCGACGGAGGGCGCGGGGTTTACAGATGCCTCTTGCACTTCCCGAAGGCACTTAAATTAAGTGCTGGGGGAGCTGCAGGGCCTCTGTAAACCTTACTTACCTTGGCTCCGGCGGCTTCCTTCCTGCGTCGCCATGGCAACGCGGCAGTATGCGACATCACGTTGCTATGGCAACGTGACGTCATGACGCCGGAGCGCAGGTAAGTGGAGGTTAGAGGGGGGCACGGGAGTGAGGGGACCGCCGGCAGGGGGGCGCAGGGAAAAAAGTTTGCACCCCCCTGTACTAGACCTTAGCACCAGTTACAATTATTAACACAGGGTAAGTGCAGGTTTTATTTTTTGTATTTTGTATAAAAAACAGCAAAACAACCTTTTTTCTAAGCAGAGAAGAATAGCCTTATACATATTTTTTCTTTAGAAAATTAACATAAATAAGGGCTTTTTGAACCGTTTTTAATTGTAATATTGAAGTACCTTTAAATATGAGAGTTTAAATGTACTAAATGGAAATGAAGCTAAATAAACTAAAGTAAAATGATGGAAATTCTTTCAGTACCAGAGATTTTAACCAGTTCATTGCCAGCCCCTCTGAAGTAAGAGGTTATTGGGGATTTTTTTTCTTATATTACAGTCCATTAATATATATAAAGTAGGTATATGGGAATTGCATTTAAATATACCGTAGGAACTTGCTAAATTAATCCTGACTCAAGCTACACTATTCCAAATGTATAAACTGTGCAGGCTTGGGTTGGAGAAGTTGTTATGCAGTAAAAATGTGCACTAGACAAAATTAAATAACTAACATGATAACATTTCCTCAAGCAAAAGGCAACATGATTTCCATGTTTATCGCTGACAGACGTCCCTTAATAAATAATAGGCTTCACTATACTCATCAGGTTAAAATGTACAATGAATGCTATAATTTTTTCAATTTAAATGACATGCAGTCATACTGTACATGCAATACAAATAATGTAAAAGCAATCAACATAAAAATGCTAAGGGAGGGGTGCACGATATTGGAGCTTAATCGGCATTAACTTCCATTGACCAGAATGGCAGTTAACTTCAACCGATCTCGATAACCCATTAGCAGGGTTTCGTGAATGCACCCCTAAGTTATTTTAATGTTTAATGCTCAGTACTTATTTGTCTCCTATGTTATTTTAATGTTTAATGAACAGTACTTATTTCCTTCTCTATTTTTGTATATTGACTGGTAACGCACAGTTAGCGGTGCCAATGATATGTTGTTTTTGAATGTAGACTGTTCCCAGTGCTTATAACAGAACATACCTGCAAGGCCACATTCTTTAGAACACTCGGACCAGGGTGACCAATCAGAGAGTTGACAGTTCACAGGACACTCCACCACACAAGAGGTGTTCATCTGCCATGTCTTGTCTAATCCAAGCTAGATTAAAAAATGACGTTTTAGTTTACATAAATAATGTATGGTTACTGCTGTGTTTAATTTAGTTACCTGAATGAGAGGATCCCACTGAGCTGATCCGCAGTCCCATAACTTCTGAGAACCTCTAGGTTCCTGAGATATTTTAGCTTTATTTCACCAGAGAAGAATTCTATACTAAGAACAAATAGTGTTACCAGGGCCAAGCTTGCTCCTGTTAACAATAGAGAGCAGTAACATCATTGGGAGGTAACTGACTTCTGCCTGGTGATCCTGTGGCCATATTTAAAGTTTTTCCATGTCTGAAATCGGTACAAGAAAAACTACAAATATCAAAGGAACTAGTGGTTTTAAGGAGTTGGAGGACCTCGGATTACCCCAAGTTCATGTATTGGTAAAACAAATGTAATACACACAAACATAGAAGGACTCATTAAGACAATAACACTTGTATCAACACTGTATTTGATGAAAACAATAAATGCATTTGTTTTAGTTTATTAATAGTGTACAGTACTACAGTAGTGAATATTTTTACCACCCATACTTTTCAAATCCTGAGGGAAAACACTTTTTTCAAACAGAACAGTCATTGGCTGATGTATCTATAATAACCCTCAAAGGAGATTTTAAGACATACAGACAGAAATACAAGTAATCAATCAAAAATGAAAATGAATCTCCATTTTAGAAGCATATTGACACCTTATTTGAATGTAAATCTGGTTATGTGGTCAGTAGACCTGTGCGAACCTATCCTGGTTCACGTCACAAAAGTTTCAGCAAATATTTTAAGAGATTCGCGAATTGGCTTAGAGCTTAGAGCTAATGCTGTTTCATCGTTTTGCAGGGTTATATAATGTGGACTTGTCAATATTCATGTGAATACTTGTGAAATGCACCAATATTCACTATTTTTTTTCACAAACATTGGTGACAAGGTACTTTTAAGTAATATATTCATGGGTGGCAGTTTTTAACAAAGTTTCACTGTTATGTCCAGACAGCGGTTCCGTCCTAGTACTCACTGGGTTTTTCAAGCTGACCATGTTGCTCGGGAGTAATTCCTTGGACCTACCCTGGTTTCTTGTTTTTGCAGCTGTTTTTCAGCAGAGTCATTTCCTGGGTTAGGGCTAGAAAAGTCAGGAACTACTATGCTCCCTGCTTCTGGTTACACTCTGTTGTTCCTTGCTGCCTCTCTGGTACTCCGGTTCATTTGTGAATGGTTCCCTCTTCAACTTGGACCCTTCTCTCACTGCCAGATGTCCTGTTTTAGACCTGTGCCTGTCTGACCATTCAATTGCCTGCGGCCTGCTCTGTACTGTGCCCACCATCTACAGTACAGTATATCCTTTTGCCTCTGAACTACTCCTCACCTCTAAACCCCTCCTTGGCCCTGGATGCCTATTTCTGGGTACAGTTTTCTCTGCAAGTTTCCATCACAGCCCCTGGGCATAGTTTGCTACCCTCTTATGTTTTTGGAAGGGATGGAGGATTGCTCTTGATTAGCTGCGGTGGGCATCCATCGGCTGTCCTTGTTCTCATATCTTTCTCTCAAACTATGAATGTCTAATATTCCCTAAATTTGTGAGCTTGCAAAAATGCTTTACCTATTTCTAGTTAAAAGGTAAAACAAATTGAACTGCCTTCAACAAGAAAATACAACAATATTATTTTACAGACCATGGTCTGGTCAATAGGATGCCAAACATCCACAGAAATAAATAAAAGTAATACATTTAAGTAGTTATTGTTCCAATTTCTGAAATGGCACTCACCTCTTCACAGTACTTTAGATCAACTGATTTGGCATCACTGCGAACACAATCAAACATTCTTGTTTTGATTCCATTTCCACAGACGGCCTTCTCACTTAACTGACAAGTACTCCAATCTAGAGACAAAACACAGTGAAACATTAAAAAGTGATCATGTTTACAGAAGTAATGTAATATTGCGAGTTAGCTGAAACTATATTGTGTATGGAGGGGCTATACTTTACTCGATACTAGGACTGTCACAGGAAAGTCCATCGTTTATTGGACAAAAATATAAAACAATTATGAAATGCAATGGGAATTTAAAATAGGATGTCACCTCACCAAGCCCACCTACACTAAGCCCAGTATCACACCACACTGCAGCACATAAATGTACTGTGCTATGCGGGAGCACAAGCTGTCACCCCGCATGCAGACAGCTGTTTTAAATCAAACAGACACACTTTGTCAAGGTGTAAAGGATAATGAAATAGCATGAAGAAATGCAATAATTTGACTAATATTGAAGCAGAATTGATAAAAAGAATTTATAAAAAGAATTTAATCTGCTAATTAGTTAAGGGAAAGGGGTTAGAGAAAGGATGGCTCTTGCAATAGTCATGTATACTGAAAATAGTGAACAAAGCTTGTTGAGACAAGAACATGACCCCTTTGGCTAGTACTCAATTTCTAGAATAGTGATTGAATTAAACTATAACCGTTACTAGGTATGTAGTTAAAATAAATGGGACAATAACAGACATATAATTACTAGATGAACAAACACAATTAATAATAGGGAGAATGTAAGTCACAGTTATAGTTGTAACCCTTGACAGTCTTCAATTCAATTCAAAAAAGAGCCTGTCAGGAAACCTGTGTATATGGTAGTGATTATAGGGTTTAGCTCTTGATGGGAATAAGCAGGTTATACCTGGCAGAATTGTGTTGCCTATAATGGTGAACCTATATATTAGTAAAGTATGGTCTATTAGTGGATAGATACAGACCAAGTCTGCCACATTACTCTAATATCAGAGCATAAATTCCAAGGTGGTGAATAAGTACTTTCATATAATAGTACTTGCTAAGGTATATAATACAGGGGGTTAACCAATACTCCCCTTTAATAGGAGGATGGCAGATAGAACTCTATGTCCTGTTTTGACAAAACTGCCTACTAGCTTAGAATAATAATGTTTTCCCTACCGTATATTAAAATCGAATTGTATATGGAATAATGGCCTTGTGGTGATGTAAATAGTACACGTCTCCTATTGTTGGAGTAAAGTCAAGAACATTAACATTTACTCCTAATATTGGAGTTATTTCATGAAAACGGGTTACAACCCTTTCAACCCCTTAGTGTCTCTATAGATATAGGTTGGGCTTATAATGCATAGCCACAGTTTAGGTTATGTTGAATAAACACAGCACTGTGTATTTATAAAATGCTCAGATCCTATTTTCTTAGTTAGATGTCACGTTGTTCTATGTAAGTTGACACTCTACATGGTAGTTTTCTTGTTTAGAAATATCTCCTAAAACATCAGCCCTGAATAATATTAAAAGGGCTGTAAACCGTTTTCATGAAATAACTCCAATATTACGAGTAAATGTTAATGTTCTTGACTTTACTCCAACAATAGGAGAAGTGTACTATTTACATCACCCCAAAGCCATTATGTCATATACAATTAGATTTGAATATAGGGAAGACATATGTCACACAACTCAGTCTGTCAGCTTTAGTTTGCTAATTTATCAGCAAATTATTCTAAGCTACTGTAGTAGGCAGTTTTGTCAAAACAGGATATAGAGTTCTATCTGCCATCCTCCTATTCTGCCAACCAAAGGGGATCATCGGTTAACCCCTTGTACTACACCTTAGTGAGTACTATTATACAAATGTACTTATTCACTATCATGTGATAGTAATTTTCAGTTAGCTAATCCACCAACAAACTATTCTAAGTTAGTGGGCAGTTTTTGTCAAAATAGGATATAGAGTTCTACCTACTATCCTCCTATTCTGCCTATTAAAGAGTAATGGTTAACCCCCTGTACTACTGTATATACCTTAGCAAGTACTGTACTATTAAATGAAAGTACAGTACTTATTCACCACCTTGGAATTTATGCTCTGATATTAGAGTAATGTGGCAGAATCGGTCTGTATCTATCCACCAACATACCATACTTTACTAATATACAGGTTCACCATTATAGCGAACACAATTATGCCAGATATAACCTACTTAGGCCCATCAAGAGCTAAACCGTATAATGACTACCATATACACAGGTTTCATGACAGGCAATTTATTGAATTGAAGACTGTCAGTGATTACACCTAAACTGTGACGTACATTCTCCTTATTATTAATTGTGTTTGTTCATCTAGTAATTATATGTCTGTTATTGTCCCATTTATTTTAACTACATACTACATACCCATTAAAGATATTTTAATTCAATCACTATTCTAGGAATTGAGTGCTAGCCAAAGGGGTCCTGTTCTTGTCTCGACAAGCTTTGTTCACAATTTAATCTGCTGACATAAATGGATGGAAGCATGAACTTCAAAGTACCTAAAAGGTAAAATTCCTAATAGGAGAGGTAATGTGAGCAGAAGCAACAGGTCACTGCTAGTCCTCTGAGATCCTGGAGGAGATGTCCTCCCTGGAGTAGCCAGTCCTTTAAATTTTCATCTCCTCCAAGATCTCAGAGGACTAGTCATGACTTCTTTCTATATTGTTCTGACATATTGAGACTATCCACTCTTGTCCATTCAGTTTTATCCACCTGTGTTCTGTTAGACTCTGGACTCTCTGGTCTTGCAGGAGACTTATCATCAGCCACCCATCAGTGAAAATCCGGCGACGTTGAGTCCTATTGCTTATGCTCTCATTGCCTCTCCTATTAGGAACTTTACCTGTTAGGTACTTTGAACTTCATCTAAGCTTCCTCTGTTTGTGGCAGCAGATGGGTATTCACCTGAAAGCAAGCGATTCAGACACAGGAGAAGCAGCTGCTTCCCACAATCAGATTCTATTGGACATTAGGACGTTCACTCTAAACACAAGGGAAGTACTGTGTTTTTTTTTCTTATGGGGGAACAGGCCAGAAGAAAGGGTAATCACCTTGAAACGTTGCCCCCCTTTTTATTCTGTTTCTCTCATCTGTTTGGCTGTTTTTGATAACTACTCTTTGAATAACCACTGACGCCATTTGTATCATCCAGTATTTGACCACCCATAAGGCTTTTCTTTTGCATTGTGTCATCCTTTTTGCATTAGTGTTCTATTCTCCCTGTCTTTTTGAGTTCTACAGTATGTGTGCTTAGTACATTGCTGGATCATAATAATTTGGACATACAGTGTATAGTCCATTGGGGTATAGACAATATATGGACATTCCGTGTATATATTTCTTGTGTACCACATTCTATATACAGCACAATGTCAATTTTTTTGTATACATTTGTGATATGAGATTTCCCTACCTCTATATTTAATCTTGAATTAGTAGTAAAATACATTTTTTTTTGATTAGTTCTTGTATTTGCTTCAATTTTCTCAATTTTTGAGTGCGGGGAACACTTACTTTAATTTAGTTGTGTTGTTCAAATATGGCTTTTGATATCTTAGACTATCTATAATTGGCCATTTGTCATATTTCCATACCTGTGACATTGTACTCATAGTGGTAACAATTCTTATTCAGATTACACGGCTCAGTTTCAATAGCAACATGACAGGTTTTGCCTTCATCGGGCTGACGAATAGCTTTCGCTGATCTTTCCCTATAGTTACTCCCATCACAAGGCTTGAAAAAAAGAGAAATAAATAATAGTTTAACAAACTACTGGCGGTAAATAGTTTACAAACATAAGTTATTCCTATTAATAGGCAGTTTATTTAGAATCTGTGACCATGTATTAGACAGGCAAATTAAACAAACTACAATGTTTAATTCAATCAGTGACATAAAATCCTTACCATCTCATTATCAATGTTTCAACTTAATTTACATAATAACAAAGATTTTTTGCAGAAACATGTTATTGAGTCAAGTATGCATCTTAATTACAATATGTAATGTTGGACCTTGGATTGTAAGACCCCCATAAGAGACCACCTTATGAGAGAGACCGAGTAATATGATGAGACTGTGCAATCATGAAACAGCAAGGGGCAGGTTGATGTATTAATGCAGAATGGAGTTAGTTTGAAAGATATAAGTAAACACAGTTGCATGAACATTGCAAGAACTGCACAATATTTATTGTCAAATTGAATGGAGAAAAGTGTTAGTATAGGACAAAATTAAAAGCAAAATTATCACACAATTCTAACTTGCATGCAAGAGTATCACAATAAGTTTCTCCAATATGCACAGTGCAGTGTGGAAACCAAGCCACAGTCTTTGTTACATGGTTGCTGTGAATGTTTAAGCCTGGGAGTTGTTTCCACTCAGTGTCCTGATAGCCAACAAACATGGTACCCTCAGTATCTGTGTATACACTGCTCCCAGCCAGCTTCTCTCTGAATCACTTCTGCCCATGGCCAGTTTAACCATTAGGCAAACTAGGCGGCCGCTTAGTTTGCTTAATGCAGTTTCCTTACCCAGTGCAGAATTTCTCTGAGCCGGGAGAGAGCAGGGCTGTTGCTAGGGTGCTGGGCAGTTTCCTCAATCCTGATTGTTTGCAACTGGGTAATGCAGCCAATCAGGAGTTGCTGTCAGGAGACATGGGGTGGTGCCAAGCAGAGGAGGCAGCAGCATGGACCTGAGAGAGGTGTCTCTGTGTGTCTCTCAGTGTGTTTGTTCTGTTCTGTCCTGTTGTGTGTGTGTGTGTTCTGTCCTGTTTTTTTTGTACGTGTGTGTGTTCTGTCCTGTTTTGTGTGTGTGTTCTGTCCTGTGGGGGGAGAGTGTGTCAGGGAGAGTGGGGAGAGAGAAAGTGTCAGTGAGAGTGGTGGGAGAGAGTGTGTCAGGAAGAGTGGGGGAAAGAGTGGGGGGAGAGTGTGTCAGGTAGAGTGGGGGGAGAGTGTGTCAGGTAGAGTGGGGGGAGAGTGTTTCAGGGAGAGTGGGGGGAGAGATGGGGTCAGGGAGAGTGTGGGGAGAGAGTGTGTTAGGGAGAGTGGGGAAAAGAATGTGTCAGAGAGGGAGATTTGGGGGAGAGAGTGTCAGGGGGAGTGGGGGAGAGAGAATGTTGGGGAGAGTGGGGATAGAGTTTTGGGAGAGTGGGGGAGAGAGTGTCAGGGATTGTGGAGGATAATTTTTCAGTTAGAATTTTTTTTCCCGAAAGTTAATTGATTGGGTGGGGCCTAAGGCTGAAAGTTTGCCTAGAGTGCCGAATACCCTACCAACGGCCCTACTTCCACCTTGACATCTGTCAGACGTCACCACGTTTGTTGAAATCACCCCCATAAATGAACACAACGCGTTATGATAGCTGTAGCTCCATCAGGGTTAGTGGACCTCCTCCCTTCACTCCCTTTTATATAACCTTTACACTTAACAAGTCAAAACACCACCAATAATACACACATCAAGAGTATATATTCATTTACAAGTAATATATAAATAATATACAGTGGCCAAATTATATATATTATTGTTTATCAACAAAAGTATGATTAAATTATAACCTTATTAACCTGTGCATGAATTATAAACCATTAGTTAATAAATAGTAATAAGTACAATGCATAATACTATTATCATATATTTTGAATGTATTTTAAAAAAAGAACCAAAGGAAATTAATTATACATACTGTATATATTGTGATGCCCACACCACGTTGTAGCATCTTTTAGTCCCAGATTAAGGCAGGAAACTTAGTATTTCTCTATATGGGGTTTATTTACAGGGATAAATAATACACTAACAGGCCCACCGACCCTTTAAGTCAAAAAGAAATCATAAAATAAACTCCTACTCCTTTTAGGAGAATAACTACACATTTAGCTTCAACCCTTACAAACTGGATGGGAATCTAAGCTGGTTACAACCCCTAACAGGTACTATTATAGCTGAACATATATAGTCTCTGAACACAGCTATAAAGTGTTTCGCTTATCTTACTCCAGGGTTTGGAGCAGACATCCCGCTTCTGCGCGGCCTCGCAGCCTACCTTCCTAGGGGAGCTCAGCCCCACGAGAGCTCAAAGAATTTCTCCTCTGTAATACAATGTTAAGGACAGGACATCCCCGCTTCAGCACAGTCTCTCGTCCTTCCTTATTCTTCCTGGGATTAACAACCCAGGCAGTCCCAGCAGGCTCCGCAACCATTGTCCAGCGGGCCTAGGGGGCTGTGCCAGCTTACCAGCTGGTGAGAACTCTTCTCTGTCCCCCTTTGCTGTGACAGCAGTCACTCTCTCCCTGTGTATAGTCACTTCCTGACTTTTAAAACCCCATGAGCAATGTGAGGAGAGTAGGCAGGGGGGTACAGGGAGAAAACTTGAGCAGTGTGT
This sequence comes from Ascaphus truei, assembly GCF_040206685.1. Classification (NCBI taxonomy): domain Eukaryota; kingdom Metazoa; phylum Chordata; class Amphibia; order Anura; family Ascaphidae; genus Ascaphus; species Ascaphus truei. The sequence goes on along the minus strand of NC_134484.1, from coordinate 392,391,947 downwards.
GCAGTGTGTGCAATGAGCAGTGTGTCAGTGTGTGCAGTGTGAGCAATGAGCAGTGTGTGTGCAGTGTGTCAGTGTGAGCAGTGTGAGCAATGAGCAGTGTGTGTGCAGTGTGTGCAGTGAGAGTGTGTGTAGTGTGTGCAGTGTGTAAATTTTTTTTTTTTTTAAAACGGGAGCCACGGGAAAACCGCGTTATAACCGAATCGCGGTATAACGAGGCGCGTTATAACGGGGTTTACCTGTATACTGCACCGACACACTTTATTCGAGCAAATACCCAGTATGTACCTGGCAGATACCTGGAATGCGCCGCTCCTCACCTCTGACAAGCCCCGTTGTGTTTGCCTTCCCAGCCTGGGTTCATGCCTGGCTGACGGGCGGCTGATCTGTTAAATGATAATGATTAGGATTTAATAGGCTGCAATGCTTCACGTGTCTACCAGATGGCATAAATTCATGAATTGTAATGCAGTATATATATATATACTGTGCAGTATTGCAGCCAGCGGGAATAAAATGCTTCAATCCCTGCCTGGAAATAACCCAATGCACTCGGGCAGAAAACAGTCACAAACCTCAATACACCCGGGTATACCCGAATTCGTGGGACTAGCAGAGCTCGAATAAAATGTGTCGCCAGTGTATATATATATATATATACAGGTAAACCCCGTTATAACGCGCCTCGTTTTATATATATATATAGCTACTTTAAAATGGGCTCAAAAGCTTCAAGCTGTCCAAAAAGAAAAAAGGAAGTAAAATCAAAAATGTTAAAGGTGCTCATAGAAAATCAGGAAAATAGTAGCAAACAAGGACAGAATGATTGTGACTACTTTATAAAAAGATGCAGGATACAATTGTAAAACTATGTGAACACAAGCAAAAGCTGCAGAAGGATTTGGATGCTTGTCAGGGAAAGTGTGAGTTAAGGGATCAAATGATTTTCAGTTTAAGTGTTCAGCTTGCAGGCGAGATATAGAAGGGGAAATAGGCTTAGATCAAATATGAGACTCCGCCTGTGACTGTCTCTAACTTCTCTGTGCCTGTTGTTTCTAATTTCCCCATCCCTGCTGTTTCTATTCCACTTATACCCACTGTGCCCCTTTATATCTCAACCAAGGAATTCACATATCCAGGGACCACCCACACCTTTCTTACAAACTTTGGATATGACTGGGCATCAAAGCACTCGCCGTCAGGATAACCCTGACCAAGGTGACAATGAGTTAAATGAGTCTGACTGTTATGAGTTTGACATTGCAAGCAATCAGGGTAGATATAGATTAAGGAATACATTTATTTAGCTCCGAGACATTACACAGCTAAAGTTGTTATTGGGTATGTTTGATTCTACGTTGCCAGTTTCATAAACATGCTATATTTTGAATCTCTTATAGATCAGTATGATCTGGGTGATAGGGATGCCTGTAAACTCTTACAAGCCTGGCTCCCACCCCATTGAGAAGTGCAGTTGGTTGGCCTTTATCAAGGGGCCCAAATATGTGGTACATCATATGAAAGAATGTAAAAGGTTTAAAGATTTTTGGGAAATGGCCGGAGATTCAATGTAACTACTTTAGAATCTATGAAAATTAATATAACGGACTCTCCCGCAGATGTAATGAACAATATTATCTGTATCTCCCAGTTTTTCGTAGACATCACGGTCTTAGTATGAGTGCCTCTTGCTTTCAATCCTCAGCTGTTGCCCGGATGCCACTCTTGGTCAGGAGCATGCGTGCCACTCTAAAATCTAGCCCCGCATATCAACAATTTCTTACAGTCCTTCAGGACTAGCTGTATGATACTGAACCAGACCCTCGACCTTGCAAATCTAAAATGGTTTCAGCTGGGGCCCATAATGAAGGTTGTTAATTTTAGATGTTATTGTAAACTATCAAAACACGATGGGAGAAGAGAATGGAATAAAAGAGACTGGCACAATATATAGGATAATAGGGGACCTAACCAAAAGGAGAAGTCCCCTTACACCCCTCTCCTGAAAGAGCTGGCTAAGTTGCTGAAGTCGGATAGTCAGTCCCTGGACTTGGATTCACCCAGTTTACTAGCAAATTTGGATCCTGAGCTTGCCCAGATACTATTAAAATAATATCCTGTATGGGCAATTCTGAAAACAGATTATTGGAAACTCTTCCACATAAAAGAATTGGTTCAGAGACGTGACCCACCCCCACAAAAACAGTATGTTACCCACTGAAGCAATACCTTATGCAGATGGAACTATTGCATCCCTATTACACCAGGGGGTGCTGAGACTTTACATCAGCCAATAATGCACGTATTTGACCTATAAAGAAACCTAATGGCACATGCAGATGTACAATTGATTACAATATTTAATAAAGTGACCCGTTGGTCTCCAACATGGTGGAAAGTATGCCAGATTTTATGTCAAAATGATCTCCTGATGCCAAGTGGTATAATTCACTTGACGTCTGTACAGGGTTTTTTTTCAATGCCGGTACACTGGGACAGTCAATGCTAATTGCCATTTACATTAAAAGACTAACAATATACTTTTACTGCCTTACCACAGGGTTTTAATTCAAGCCCTACTTTTTTGCCTCTGTGTCTGACTGAGATACTAAATCAGTGGTTTCCAACCTTTTTCTGGTTAAGGAACCATATAATTACATTGTGAATTTCTGCTGAACCCCAACAACCTGTTCTCATTTTTACTCACACACTCAACCCCTCCCCCCATTTTACACACAACCCCCTCCCCATTTTTTACTCATAACACCCTCCCCCGTTTTTACGCACAACATCCTCTTGTCAGTGCCCAGACAGTGGTACAGGAAGGCTCACCAAGGTGGCATATGCAGGAAGTTGGATGCAACATCCGGCTGGACCTAGCCTGTGGGTCCCTCTGCCGCTATGCAGGTCTCTGACAAGAAAATTGCATGGAACCCTTTAGGGATGCAAGCGGAACCCTGGTTGAAAAACACTGTCCTAAAGCCATTTTTACATCCAGACTTTATTGTGCAGTATGTGGATGATGTACTTTTACAAACTACCACAAGAGAGCAGCATGACTTTTTTTCTGGATGCATTATTAACCTTAATTCTGCAAGCAGGTTTTAAATGTAATCCTGCAAAAGCACAGTTGTTGAGAGACTCTATCTCATATTTGAGACTTGTCATTCAAACTGGGGGTAGAACCCCAGATCCCACAAAACACAATTGAGAGATTGCCTTGACCACAAACATGTACCACGCTCTGTCAATTCTTAGGACGCATTGTATTTTGCAGCCAAAATGAAACCTTTGTATACATTTCTAAAGGGACAGGGAGACTGAAAAAGATTCCTTACCATGGGGCTACTCTTGTGAACAGGGATACACCAATTTAAAATTGTCATTACAACAAGCTCCCACTCTTCAAAATTCAGATGCAAATCTGCCCTTTGCCATACAGGTGTATGCATTGGTAGATGAAATTACTCCAGTTCTGCTGCAAGAGGGACAAGGACAGTGGGTACTGACTGGATACTCTCTAGAGTAATGGTATCATTAGAGAATGGATATGATGACTGCATAAGCATTATACTGGACAGTGTTCACTACAGAACATGTGGTAGGGGTTGGAGACTTGAAAGTACAGACACCACCCACCCATAAAAATGCAAATTGAAAAAAAAAAACATGAGTGAAGTGTTCTCCCAAAAGATAGCCAGATGGCTGGTAGACTTCACACATATGAACCTCAAAGTAACACAATGCAAATTATATACTTCATTAGTTAATGCAGTATGGAGGGGAAAAACACAATTCTGGGGTAATTCATAGAGCAAAGACACAAGTGCCCCAGATCATTATCTGCTCAGAGAGCAGAATTTGAAGCAGTGAGATAAGCAATGACAATATGAAAAGAGTAACACATTGTAATTTACTCTGATAATGCTTATGTGACTAAATCACTGACTGAAAGTCTATTCCTTTATGGCAAGAAATAGGATTCACTGATGCAGCTGATAAATATTTGACACATAAACATGTAGCAAGTTTGGAATCAGGGAAAGAAAGATCTCCTGTGGGTAGACCTTATCAAAGAAAAAGTTCACCACAAAACAGAACATGTTAATCCTCATGCTGAACAGGGGGCAGATGAGTTTGCAAAAAGCACAGCTATCACAGATAAAAGGTGGATACCCTATGAAAATGATGAGGAAGGTCAGCAACTATTGGTTCAGTATGATTTTGATTTGACACATTAACAGCAATGAGGTTAGCTCTCTCAATAAAACACCTCAGCTATCACTACAACCAAAAAAGAGAAGGATATAAAGCTGCTCAAAATTATAAACAATCTTAAAAAAGGAGAAGCAAGAAGAAGCAATGTTATTAAGAAAACAGAATAGGAAACTGAAATACAGCCCACCTGCAATAGTCCATATGGACTTGGTGAGAGAGAATCACACAATAATGGGTCATACTGGGAAGGACACCACTACAAAAGCAGTTAAGGAGAAGTATTAGTAGGAACATTTAGTGTTCAGTACAATACATTTTGCAGAAATGTTTAATCTGTGTTTAAATTAATCCTAAAACAAAGGGACAGAGGCCTATATTGGCCTAAATTCTATTGGCTTAGGGTCCATAGTACAGTATAACCTTCAAATAGTTTTTGTGGGACAACTCCCACTACAGGAGGATACAGGTATTTGTTGGTGATCGTGGACATCTTTTCCAAATGGGTGGAGGCTTTACCAATCGAAAAAGATAATGCTAAGAACAGAGCAAATGCTCTTAAGAAACAGGCGTTCTCAAGATGGTATTTCCCTAAAGTAATTGAAATAGACTGATAATGTGTATATCAAGGGGGGACTCCATTTTGTTTGCTATATAACCATTTCTCTATAACCATTATGTACTAACATTTTAGATCTCAGGAACGAACTAAATGCCAAATGTCATACGTAATTGTCTCTTCAAGTCAGATGTGAGAAAGTGACCTCTCACCCAGTTAATGCCAACTGAACTATGTTTGTTCAGACTTATTTAGCTCTGTAGAAACAGGAAATGTCGCCAGCCATGCTGAGCATGACTTTTACGAATGTCTTACACAATATACTGTCCTGGAGAATGACATTTCCTTCAACTGCCTCCAAACTCAGTACTCAGGCCACTTCCCAGATCGTAAACTGTCTAACTGTCATTTGCTGAGGTAGACAGACTATGAATTAAAGGGGAAGTATATTACTCATATCTGTGTTTTTTCTATGTTCAAGATGGCTATATAAACTGACTGTAAGCCCTTTAATAAACGAGAGAACAGTTTTTGACAAAGCTTCACTGGTTGTCTGACTCAATTACTGCCCTCTCCCGAGCTCGTCCGCCATTTTGTTTTTCCAGATATCAGCGCTTTAAGAGTGAGTTTGAAGCCTCCAGGGTGAATCGATTCGAGTGGCAGCAGACGTATTCTCACGCAGCGACGTTAGAGAATAGGATACTTTCATAGACCAAGGAACACATTTTACCAGGTCCACACTAAAGGAAGAGGGGATCCAGCAGTTTTTTTCATGCTCCTTACCACCCACAGTCATCAAGAATGGTGGAGCGTATAAATCTCACCCTTAAGGAAAAATTTACGAAAATGGTAATTGAATCAGGGAAAAATTGGTTGTTTCACCTTCTAGCTAAACTAATGGCTGTTAGGGGGGAAGCGTGAGTAAAAGTACAAGACTCACCCCATATCAGCTTATAACAGGCTGAGAAATGAATCACAGGCATCCAGCATATCCACAACTATATACTCCTGTGAAAATAAGTCTCCACCTGAGAAACAGAATGCAAAGCCAGCCTACGCTTTATATTTGAGATCAGGCAATGGAAAAATATTTTGTCCAAATATCCCCTTGGGAAGCAAATTGGGAGGGACAATACAGTCCTGCAGACACTGTAACGGGTGCTCGCCACAAACTGGACTGAATCGCGAGGCCGAGTTGGGGATATAGAAACACCGACCTGAAGCCGCAACGTTGCATCCGGAATGCAGATGCGTAGTCATGGGTAACCGGGTCAGGGTTGTAGTGGTGAGAGAAGCAGGGGTCACGTAGCAGAGGTCGAGGGTAGTAGAAGTTAGCATAGTACAGATGCAGCCACCAGTATTAGAACTCTTGCCTTGGAAATTCTGGGGCAGTCTCACAGTAAATGCCTCAACATTACCTTAACTTTCTGTTAGATTCTTAATGGCCCATCGTATTAACACAGCGGGGGGTTCCTGCAGTCCCATTCAAACTGAATGGGACTGCAATCACCCCTGCTGTGTTCATCCGATGGGCCATTAAGAATCTCACAGAAATGTTGAGGCAATGTGAGGCATTTACTGTGAGACTGCCCCAGAATTTCCAAGGCAAGAGTTCTAATACTGGTGGCTGCATCTGTAAGTATCCAAGCCGAAATTGAGGGTAGGAGACAGGAGGGTAGTAGGTAAATTCGTGGCTAGGGTCCAGGTGAGTTGAAAGGAAAGACAAAGCACAGCAAGGCACGGCAGGACAAGGGATAACAGAGTGCTTGTGACCAACACAACGTCACACGGTACAAAATGTTATGCTCAGCCAAATTGTAGAAGCAAAGACTGAGCACATAAAGGGTGAATCAGTCAATCGCTGAACTGCTGGTCAGCAGAGGCTGAAAGTGAAACCAGAGTGCTGATTCGTTGCTATGCAGAGTGCACACAGCAGGAGTTGATGAGGGAAGCCTGCAGCAAGTCTGAAGCAAACTCTGGACCGGAGCCTGCATCCGATCCACACAGTACCTCCCTTCAGGAGCGACTCCGGACACTCCAGGGTTGGTTTTGAGGGGTGTCTCCGGGGGAATGCCCGAACCAGGTGGGGGGCTTGAAGCCCTTCCTATGGGCAAGGTACTGAATTGTGCCTCTGGATAGCCTGGGGTCCTGTACAAAGGGTTTTAGTAGGATCTTCATGGAGACTGGGAGGCGTAGCCGTTATGCCACCGGATTGACCCTCTCAATGATAGGAAAAGGGCCAATAAATCTGATTAGCTTTGTCGTAGGTGCCTTTAACCTGATGTTTTTGGTAGAAAGCCATACCTTGTCACCAGGATTGTATGCTGTATCTCACAACGAGTCTGGTCTGCTTGCCTCTTTTGCGTGGGTACAGCTTTCTGAAGTTTGTTCTGGATTTCCCCCCATAACTCCTGTAGTTGCTGGATCCGGTTATCCACAGCTAGGATTCCGGATGCGGCTCCTAAAGAGAGAAGAGCTGAGGGATGAAAGCCATTAGCGTAGAATGGAGATTCTTCAGATGAGTCACTCCGTAAGTTATTAAGGGAGAATTCTGCCCAAGGTAAGAGGTCTGCTCAATCATCTTGAGTGTCCGAGACAAAGCAACGGATATATTGTTCCAAGGACTGATTAGTCCGCTCTGTTTGTCCATTAGACTGGGGATGATAAGCGGATGAAAATTGTAAGGACACTCCAAATTGCTGGCAGAAGGCCCTCCAGAATTTGGAGATGAATTGAGAGCCCCATTCTGACACGATTACTTGGAGGGGCTACATGGAGTCGTAATATTTCCCAAATGAAAACTTCCGAAAGTTTAGTAGCATTAGGTAACCCCTTCAGAGGAATTAAGTGAGCTTGTTTGGAGAACCTACCCATGACCACCAAGATCGTGGTCATGCCCTTAGATAAGGGCAGCTCCACCACAAAATCCATAGAAATGTGAGGCCGTGGCCAGTCTGGAATCGGGAGAGGTTGCAATAGTCCCATAGGATGATTCCTGTGTGTTTTGGTCTGGGCGCAGATAGGGCAAGAGGCCACAAAGCTCATAGCATCCATCTGGATCACTGGCCCCCAGAATTTCCATTCCAGTAAATGTATGGTCCTCCTATCTCAAGGATGACCCGAGCTTTTGGAACTATGTCCCCACTCCAAGACCTTTTGTTGAAACACTGGCGACACGAAAAGGCATCCCTCCAGGACCTGGAGGCCCTCTGGAATTAGTGATTGATCCCGAATAATGTCCTCTAGAGAGTCAAAGGTAACAGCCGAGATGATGCTCCAGAGGAAGAATGGGTTCTTTACAGTCCTCTGCAGTGTCGTTGACCAGGAATTGGTGAGAAAGAGCATCTGCTTTTATATTTTTGGAGCCTGGTAGATAAGAAATAATAAAGTTGAAATGAGAGAAGAATAATGACAACCTCGGCTGTCATGACCCCAATCGTAGAGCGCCCTTGAAGTATAAGAGGTTTTTGTGACTGGTGAGGATAGTCACTGGATTTTCGGTACCCTCCAGCAAGTGTCTCCATTCCTACAAAGCCATTTTTATGGCCAAGAGTTCTCGGTTGCCCACGTCATAATTCCGTTCGGCTGGAGAATTTTTTGGAGAAGACTGCACAAGGATGCAATTTGGCCTTTGGATTTTTCCGCTGAGATAGTACCGCTCCTGCCCCCACATCTGATGTGTCGACCACAAGGGTGAACGGTAAAGCAGGATCCGGGTGCACCAGAACTGGAGCTGAAGCAAAGGCTGTCTTTAGTCTATCAAATGCATCTGCTGCCTCTGCAGACCATTGAGAAGGATCCGCCCCTTTCTTGGTTAATGCGGTGATAGCCACCAGGATGGATGAAAAGTTCTGTATAAATCGACGGTAATATTTTTTCAAAGCCTAGAAACCGCTGAACAGCTTTCAGGATGAGGGGGCGTGGCCACTCCAGAACAGCTTTGACTTTTGCTGGGTCCATCATTCTTTTTAATCAAGAAAAACCCTGTGCTTGTGGAAGAAGAATACTTCTGGATGAATCCCTTCTGAAGGTTTTCCTGAATGTATTTCTTCATGGAACGGTTCTCCGGAGGTGACAGTAGATATAAACCTCCTGTGTAATGTACTGACCCAGGCAAAAGATCAATGGGACAGTCGAACGACCAATGTGGAGGCAGCTCCTCTGACTGAACTTTGCCAAATATGTTGCGAAAGGAGTAGATACTGGGTACGTTGGGTTTCTCCTCAGACAGCACTGAAGCAGCAGTCAGCATTTGGGAAGGAACGGAATAGTTCTTTAGGCATCGTGAACTGCAATGGACGAGCTGAGACTCCGCCCAATCCATGAAAGGGTTATGAAGTTGAAGCAACGGTAATCCCAGAATTATGGAAATATTGGAATAGTGGATTACGTTGAGTCAAATATTTTCCGTATGGTCCGTACCTGTCTTCAACTGTAGTAGACCCGTCTATAAGGAACTGAACGCTGGTTGTACCGGTCTGCCATCTATCGCTTGCAAAGCTACCAGAGATTTTTTCTGTACCAACGAGATGCCATGCTTCTCCGCGAAACTTTGGTCGATTAAATTACCACAGAAAGGGAGAGGGAAAAGAACGGAGCACTATCTCCAATGCTGTAAAAAACAGCCAATAAACCACAGGGTATGCGTTCCCAAAATGAAGCTATTTAATGGGTCAAAAAATCAGTTACAAAGCACACCAACGGAGGCACATTCAACCTGGAGGTGCTGGATATCTACAAGGACTTTCTCTTCATCGTGGAATCTGCTTTCCCAAGTGAGTCCATTCCAGCTGTGCCTCAATCAATATCCAGGGATCATCAACTGGTAACTATCCTTACCTCATTGCCTTGTGGGATAGCTGATTACCTGATCCAATAGGACATATTTATATGAACAGGTTGTCTTCCAATTCATTGCATATTTTTTTTTAAACTACACAATTGTCTTGAGAGCATCACACATTTTTTTCTTCGATTAAATTACCGCCTGACACGGAGTCCAGAAAGGCTGTGTCTTGACCGTAAAGGATTCCCCGGTCAATTTGATAGACAGCATCAACCTTGAATGTAGACTAGAGGGAGAAGTATGTAGTGTTCCCTGTGTGATTCTCCCTTTTGTCACTGGGATTTTGGCATTTCATGGCTTATTGGGACAAATGAGAGCCTGATGCCCGGCGATACCGTAAAACATACAAAGATCGGAGCTGTGTCTGCGCTGCTTCTCTCTGGTCGATAGGCTAGCATCCCCGAGTTGCATTGCCTCCTCTGGATCCAGGGAACAGTTGGTAATCGAAGCGGGTGAAAAAGTATGAAGGGATCGTGTACCTCTTTGTGCTGAACCTTCTCGGCTCTTCTCTCCTGTAGGCGCAAGTCCATGCAGATGCATAGGGTGATGAGATCCTCTAAACCTGCAGGGCGTTCCAGCACGGCAATTCATCCTTGAGGTTCTCCGTAAGGCCCTGCCAAAATACTACTACCAGTGCTTCGTCGTTCCATCTTGTTTCTGCGGCGAGGGTCCGGAATTCCACTGCGTAGCGGGCCACTGTTCGACTGCCTTGAGAAATATGTACGAGGGAGGAAGAAGCTGTTACCTTATGTCCTTGAGTTTCAAAGACCCTTTGGAACTCCCGTGTGAAGAGAGATATGATGCTTGTGAAGTTCAATCTTAACTCCCAGATAGCAGATGCCCACGTCAAAGAGTCATCGGTTAACAGGGACATGATGTATGTGACTTTTGAACGCTGAGACACAAAAGAAAAAGGGGCAAGTTCAAATTGAATAAAACACTAGTTTAGAAACTACCGACAGATGAGGGGATCCCCGCCATAGCGATTCGGCGTAGGGAGTCATGGTTCATTGGTGACATGGGCAGAACTTGGTATCGGGACAGCCGCTGCTGGGGAAGCAGGATTGAATGCTGCACAATGTAGCTGGTCTATGGTGGATTGCACCTGACCCATACGTTTGTCATTCTGAAATACGTACTGTTTCAAATCAGTGAACTAGTTGGCGTGCAGGGTCAAAAATCAACCCACCTCAGTGGTGTCCATGTTTGCGGGGCTGAGCATACTGTAATGGGTGCTCGCCACAAACTGGACTGAACTGCGAGGCCGAGGTGGGGATATTGAAACACCGACCTGAAGCAGCGAAGTTGCATCCGGAATGCAGATGCGTAGTCGTGGGTAGCCGGGTCAAGGTTGGAGAGCTGAGAGTATTAGGGGTCATATTGTCGAGGTCGAGGTTTATTGAAGTTAGCGTAGTAGGCATCCAAGCCGTGGTCGAGGGTAGGAGACAGGAGGGTAGTTGGTAAATTCGTGGCAAGGGTCCAGGTGAGCTGCAAGGAAAGACAAAGCACAGCAAGGCAAAGCAGGACAAGGGATAACAGAGTGCTTGCGACCAGCACAATGTCACACGGAACAAACTGTTTGCTCAGCCAAATTGCAGAAGTAAAGACTGAGCATACAGTATCAAGGGTAAATTAGCCAATCGCTGAAATTCTGGTCATCAGAGGCTGAAAGTGAAACCCGAGTGCTAATTCCTTGCTGTGCAGAGTTGATGAGGGAAGCCTGAAGCAAGTCTGAATCAAACTCTGGACCAGAGCCTGCATCCGATCCTCACAGACCATCAGTGAGCAAGTGATTAAATTAACTAGAGTACCACTCAAGGGCCTTAAAACCACAGAAGAGCATCTCAAGAGGCATAAATGCATCAAAACGGGATAAAGAGAGATGGGTACATATAGATCAATATAAGATTATCTGCCTAGCACTGCTAAGAATTGATATTGAATTTGATCTTATACAAGTTCCACTTCCATGGAGCACAAGTGAAAATCCTGTAATCTGTGGGACCTGAGTTCTTGGATGCCTGTGTTTGCACGTCAGATAAATATAAACATACTATATTATGTTGACCATCACAATACAAGGTTGTTGATGATGAACAATGTTAGGTAAATCATACAAGTTGTATCATGAAAGATACGTTATATACACATAAAGGGTAACGGAAGCATCCTCCTGAGCGAAGGCGCCTGGTGTACTAAGACCTCACTACATACTATAGAGGCAAAATAATTTAATTATTCTATTCTCATAATTCAAAATATCACTGCTCAGTTTAACTATTCAGGGGCAGTAAACTTGCTGATATCAGATGTAAGATAAAGAATGGCAATAGAAGTTAGGGACTGGTTAAAGAATTTTGGAAATGAGGAACATACAGTACTGTATCCTTCAGGAATTACAATACCAAGACAGCCAAAGTTGTTAAACATGATTTACAGAAAATCCCCCAGGTTATTAATCATTTGAAGGAGGATGCAAAAATATCCTGTTGGGACGCAATGTTTGGATATAGTGTAGCTTAACAATGAATTATGTGATGAGTGTAATATAATGTAATGTCATTGTTCTGATCATCATTGTTCGTTTTTTCTTCTTCAAATCTATGAAAAATACCACAAACTTGGCAGAGTACAGTATTAATTGCAAGCACAAAGTGGAATCAAGTATAAACAACTTATTAACTAATCATAATAAAAATACTACGCTGTGTGAATGTGTATACATGTTGTGGGTTTTTTGTGTGTTTATTTTTCTACCTATAAAGAGGACCAAAGAAGAAAATGATTGTGACCCTATTTGGATCAAAGTGGGGATTATATTGGGCTTTGGACTGTAAGACCCCATACGGGAATACCATAAGAGAGAGACTAAATAATATGATGGGACTGTGCAATCATGAACCTGCAAGGGATGGGATAATGTTTAAATGCAGAATGAGGTATGAAAGATTTGAAAGATATAAGTAAGCATGAAACTTGCACGCATTGCAAAAGTTTTATTGCCAAATTGACCTTGTCTGAAGACAGATGTTTGCAACACAATTACACTGACAAACCCCAAATCTTCTAAACACAGATACTGTACAAGACCACCGAGGCCCCTACGCACTGAATCACAGAAGAAAAGTGCTGACGGAAGATACAGTATATGGCGCGGGAAAGTTAAATATGCCTGAGTAAGACTGACGGGGGAATGAAGTAGGGATAGTTAGTGTTTTTTCCCCAGTATATACAGTATACTGGTGCTTTAGGAGAGATCTAGACCAGTCTGGTTTGCTCTCACCACACTGAGGCAACGCTGTACTATTTATCCAAATTGTGTGCTGTGCTATTAAATAAAATCTACTTTGAGAAATGTCTTGTTGTCATACTCCACTTCCTTCATGTAAAAAGACCTATTTATAACTTTTAATGGTAAATGTGACATTTTAAATTACTGAGCATTATTTTACAGATGTTAAAACTGGCATTTGCAGCATATCCTACAACAATGGTAGGAAACAGGCAATCCTGATTATGTTAGGAAGCTATGCCAAATTAATGTATAAGACAATTAATAATAGGACCAGATGTAATCAAATTTGACATAAGTGGAGAACTTTGATGGGGGGCTTTTCCTGTGACCATTACTAACATTTCCATTTATGTTATCTGCCCTTGCGTTTTCTTCTTTTTTTCAACCAAATCCTTCTTTTTACAGTACTTTTTATACATGTATCTTCTTTTTATTTGATTTCTTATCATTTATTGCAACTGAAAAAAAGTTTTGTGGCAGAGGTTATAAAAGTAAATTCATATTTTGGACATCATAAGTCATGGCAATACCATAGACACCAGCTAATGTTACAGATATTCAAAAAACATTTAAACGCATACGGAAAAAAAATTAAAAATGCAGCAAAGGTTATTGCTACCACCTAAGCTTTATAGTGGGATATTCTGTGACATTCTGCATTATCACTGCCATTAAGTCCTACTGTACAGTATATTAAATATATGATACAAATGTAGTAAGGCTTACTGTACCGGATGAAAAAGTAAAAGTCTGCAGCGCCGAGGACACTACGTAATGCCGTAATGGAGCTACAACGGGGTCCATGCTTCTGAATGGGACCATCCACAGGGTTAATCCTTCATGCCACGACCACCACAGTCATGACATGGCAGCGGCACTGAAGACACTAAGCTTTGCTACATCTGTATTGTATGGTGCATTCTAAAATTATATATTGTGTTACCAAAAGCAATGAAGTCTACTACCTCTGTATATCATAGAAAATAAAGAATTATATGGAGACGGATTCTAATTCAATTACTTCAAGAGTGTAAAGGTGGCACCTTTAAATAATGTGTCATAAAGAAAAAAAGACCTACAGCCCTTATACAGTATGTCCAATTGCACGTAAAATACTTACTTTTATTCCATGCTGAAATCAGCAAGAAAAAGACAGCAAAAAAAAAAATAAGCAACATTTCAGGTCACCGTGGCTCTTTCTCAAGCTCTCTTTAATTAATGTGTGAGGAGTGTGAAAAAAATATAGTGTATGGCTTCCATTTAGCTGGATTAGCCACGAGACTGACGTCCATTTCAGATGCATATGATTTCCAGTATAGCAGTTGTTTACCAATAAAAAAAAAATGATGTGACTTGAGAGAATACAGAATTTTTAAACTTGACATGTTAGGAGATACTATATTATTTGATGAACATCTTTTAAATTAATAATATGGACTACATACCCACATACTGCACTGAGAGCTTAATTCAATGTGTTCCAAAGTACTGATTTGAGTGTCAGTCTTTGGCCAATAGCAGTGCAGTGCAATGGGATTGGCTGCTTCAGAATATATTGATTCAGGACCTCAGTAATTTCCATCATGCACAATTATTACAGCTTCTATTACAGGATTTACTTATTGATCCAATAAACTGTAGTGCCATTAACCTAACACATACATTATATTGTTTTAAATCCATAACTAAATTTAAGTTATTTACATAGATACTTGTTATTTAAAATTAACTTAAAATGTATTGCAGCTCTATTTGTTTATGATAAATCTCTGTTAGTGAGATTCCATTGCGATTGAATAACCAGTGCTATAGCTAGGGTTGCCAGGTGTCCGGTTTTCACCCGGACAAGCCGGTAATTCCATTGCCTGTCCGGTATAAAACCATTTTTGCGGAGTGGTCAGCACAAGCGCGAGGGCGGCGCGAGTGCAGGCAGTGCTAAGACTGGAGGCGGGGGCGGGCAGGAGCACTCGTGAGTCTGTGCAGCCTGTCCCTGATTGGAGGAGCGGAGAGCCAATCAGAGGACAGCAGGGACGGAGCCTACACCCCGGCGGCCCAGAGAAGTCTGTGTCCTTCCTGGCAGTAAGGTAAGGACACAGATTGGGGGATGGGGGAGCCAGGGTGAGAGGACGGGGGGAGCCAGGGCGAGAGGATGGGGGGAGCCAGGGTGAGAGGATGGGGGGCCAGGGTGAGATGGTGAGATGATGGGGGGGGCAGGGTGAGATGGTGACAGGATGCAGGTGGGGAGAGCCAGGGTGACAGGATTGGGGGGCAGGGTGAGATGGTGACAGGATGGGGGTGGGGAGAGCCAGGGTGCAAGGATGGGGGGGGGCAGGGTGAGGGGGTGAGAGGATGGGGGGCCAGGGTGAGAAGATGATGATGATGGGGGGAATAAGATGATAATGGAGGGGATGAGATCATGATGATGGGATATATTTTAAATGTATTGGGGAGGTGGGGGTATATTTTAAATGTATTGTGGAGGTAAGGGTACATTTTATATGTATTGTGGAGGTGGGGGTATATTTTATATGTATTGTGGAGGTGGGAGTATTTTTTAAATGTATTTGGGGGAGGTTGGTTTATTTTTTAAATGTATTGAGGGGGAGGTGGGGGAGCTCTAATTGTGATGCTTTTGATATAATTTCTTAATTTTAATGAAAGATTCCAACAGATGCAGCCACCAGTATCCGACCACTTTCCTTGGAAAATCTGGGGCTATCTCACAGTAACACTGCAACATTTCTTTGAGATTTCTGCAGCCAGACTAATGGCCCATCGGATTAACACAGCGGGGGTCTAAGCATGCAGGGACTCCTGCTGTGTTAATCCAATAGGCCATTAGTCTGGCTGAAGAATCTCACAGACATGTTGTAGCATTTACTGTGAGATAGCCACAGTATTTTCCCAGGCAAGTGGTCGGATACTGGTGGCTGCATCTGTTCTCGTGGCAATAGTTAATTTTACAGTTAATGTATAACAACTAGTTTCACTCAAATTTAGACTTAGAGGTACCTGTGACTGCCCACTGCACAGCTCCTACAAAAAGGATCCTGTTAAGAAAATATTGAACTAAACTTATATTTTACATTCATGAACAACTTGATTCAGGGGTGGATCCATTTAATTTATATGAGATATGCACGAATTACTAACCTGTTAGCAGAATGATAATATTGATTCTGCTGGTATACCTCAAAGTAACAAAACACACACACATATATATATATCAAATATATTTAAGTGAACTTACCAAGGAACACTTGCTCCACTGACCCCATTCAGACATTACACATTCTTCAGGACATGGCAGCTTGCACTTTCTAGCCCCTAGAGGCATCTCTTCTGGTTCACAGAGGTAGTCCTCCACAACATCTGCAGGGCCATCTACTGTGTTTTGCATGCATCTAAAATAAAGAGAATTACAGTATGGACTGCTATCTAGAGATATGCAAATGTTTTCATACATGCATTGAAAATTGCTTTCCCAACATTCTAGTAAATTTTAAGTTTTTAACAGTGCTCAATATTCATGGCAGTGTAACCAATTTTCACCAGACTTTAACACAAATGGCAGTATATAAAGGGTCATGTGACCTACATTTAGGTCATTTGACAGTGACTTTTAATGTTTAAAACAAGAGAGAAAAAAACTGCTCACATTAGAAAAATCTCAATGTACAGGTGCGCCAACGAGTATTCTAACACTTGCCTTAAACTTGCCTTGGAAAATCTGGGTTTATCACCAACGAGACCCAGGTACATGCTGCAACATTTCACACATTTCTGCAGAGACTAATGGCCCATCGGATTAACACAGCAGGGGTTCATGGCAGTCCCATTCAGTTTGAATGGGACTGCCAGGGACCCCTGCTGTTAATCCGATGAGCCATTAGTCTGTCTGCAGAAATGTGTGAAATGTTGCAGCATGTACCCAGCATATACAGTACCCAGCATGTATCTGGGTCTTTTTGGTGATTGCCCCTGATTTGTTTTAGAATAATCGTCGGCACTACTGTATCATTACATTATACTGTCAAAATGATACATTACAAAAATTAGGGTGTCAGAACCTTCCGACTTTTCTCCGGGACTATCTTGTTTCTTCCAAATGTGCCCAAATTGTTTTTTACTTCTAGTTGTATTACATTTATTTCAATCTTTGTAGAGTTTACACATTTGTTTTACAGCACTTTGGTCTTTCTGAGATTCATATGAAGTCCCACCTTCTTAGTTGCTTTGGTGAGTACTTTGATTAGATGCTGGAGGTCTTCTGAACTTGTGACCAAAATAACAATGAAGTCTGCAAATCGTGGTGACTCAAGTGTTCACCATTGATTTTGACCTATTTATTTTATATTTTGCTGTAATCCAAAACCAGAACCAAAACCAAACACAAGGACAGATGAGCATATCTAGTTTTTGCACAACTCATCCAAGTATAAAGTAATTCTCAAACTTTTTTCAGAGTGTTTTCATTAGTTACTGTTCCAAATACTATATTTGTCAAATTAGATAGACAATAGAATCCCCAAAGATATTGTGGTGACACAAACAAATATGTGTACATTATTACAAGTTTTGTAGCTACAGTACATTTATCTTACCTCACTTTTCTGGTCTCAACACCTTCACCACAGTTATTTTTTAGATCTACATTTGTTACTTTGCATATGCTCCATGGCTCTGTGATCCATATGTAATGAGTGCAATCACTATGACATGGAACTACTTCATACACCTATGATAGAATATTATAAATAAAGTCAGTCGCAGAATAAAAAAGCACTCTGTCTGAGCACTTTGAAACTATTTCCACATACTTGTACAAGTGTATAAAAGCTTTAGTAACAATAATCTAATTACAGTAAATCTCACTGGATTTCTCGGATATCATAAATGTCTATGCTCAGGGTATATTTTGCAGATAAAAGCATTTTCTCATCCTCCTGTATATTAGATCGTGTAATGTGATCCTGAAAAAGCATTTCCACTCCCATTAGCATTTTAGGGGAAAATGTATAAAGTGCAATACTAATCTAGAATACAAGGTGTGATGTTACTTTTATTTAGTTACAGTATTCTTTAAACAGTTTGTCTTTGAATAACGCATAGAAATATGACCTAACTCTATCCCCAGTCCACCAATGCAATAGATTATATTTACCTAGGTCCAATAAAATGGATCCCAAAGCACAATGATAATATTTTATTTATTTTATAAAAACATACTTCTTCATAATAGAGTAGTTCTTACCTGAGCCTGTAGAATGTGACCATTATGCAGATACAGAACCAAAAAAGAAAAACAGAAATAGATTGGAATTAAGACTCAAGTTGAATGCAATCATATATAAAGAAACATAAACCAAATAAAGGAAAACCTAATGTGTGCCTCCATGGGACATGAATTTAAAAAAAAGATTCCTATACACTAGCAGTCCTCAAGCCCCCCGCCCCCCACCCCCCCCCCCCCCCCCCCCCCGCACACAGGATGCTGGGAGTTTTAGTTATGCTGCTACTGGTATAATACATGGTTACAGTCATTGACGTTCTCAGTTTCCCTGGAGCTGAGATATTGATACTGGCTAGCTGAAATATCTACCTACATCCTTCCAACACATGGCAGATTTAATGGAAACTATTTAAAACTATAGACAGGTTTGTTTAGAAAACTTTCCAAATTATGCTTCTACTGTAGTACTGAAGTATGTAAAGGGTGGGCTGTAGAAAGCGAATGCCGAAAATTAAATGTAAGATGATAGGCATCACCTAGTTATGAGTAGTCACAAGGTTATTTACTTAGAAACATGATTTGTTCTGTTATAGTTTATCAGCCCTTACATGGGTGAAAGGTTGTGAATCCCTGTTTTAAACAGTAGTGTTTTTTAGATAATTGTGCTGCATTTCCCTAAAACACTACAGGGTTACAGTGCATTTTGTAGATATTTAGAAAATATCCCATAACTTACTAACATAAATTGTATTTAACCTAGATGTAATCATGTAAAATAATCATTGTTTTAGGTTTTGCATTTGCAATCAGTGTATACAATTCTACACAAAACTTATTACACATTGAATTGTCAGTTCAACAATAGTCAGCAAAAACACTACTTTACAATGTATTGATTGCCAGTCCAGCATGGAAGAATTTAAGGTTTAGAGTTGTAATAATAGGAGCAGGGGTACTTTAGTGCATAACTGTCATACTGTATACTGTAGGTCCCACTGCATGTGTATTAACAAGAGTATCCTATTATTGTTCAAACAGCCCTGCAATGCACAAGAGAGGTGCACTGCCTGTGTGGATAATTTATATTCTGCATCATACTGTTTCATTCGGACTTACAAATGTGAAAATAAAAGCATTGGATGTATTTTATTTAAACAAGTTTTTTTTTAAAGACCCTAGAGGGCAGCATAAGTATATTTGATGACGTATGTTGAGAAAAATAAAACTATATATCAAGTTGTAAAAAATTAAGAATATGTTAGAAATAGCTGATGAAGGTTATATGGATGCCCATATTGAGTTTCCAGTGAATCATACCAGTTATAAGCCTCGATCAGTTTTTTACCCATACCATTCTCGGGGTCACTACATCGAGATCTTTAACAAATTGGTAGAGAAGGACTTTGGGGAACTATGTTCATCACAGGAAGGGAATTATAGATATACCAATATAGATATACCAATAACTTAACTGCTCAAGAAAAACAGGCATTACGACAACTAAATACCAACCAAGATATCATTTTACGAGAGGCAGATAAAGGTGGGGCTATCCGATCAGGGAAGAGACTTTGAAAGCAACCTAATAAAAGAACTGCTGAAAATCTTGCACAATGCTAAGTCTCGAACTACGCCCTACCACCCCGAAGGGGATGCATTGCCGGAACGGTTCACCCGCACGTTATTGGACATGCTAGGTACCTTAACGGGGGTGGAAAAGACTGAATGGAGTCGACACGTGGAAACGCTAGTGCATGCCTACAATTGCACGCGACATGACTCCACGGGTTTCTCTCCGTACTTCCTCATGTTTGGACGAGAAGCGCGACTGCCGGTGGATATACGACTGAGAGTCTCCACCGATAGGGTACAGAACACTACTCATTTCCGATATGTACAGCGATTGCAAGAGAGTCTGCAACGGGCCTACGTACAAGCTGAGAAATCTACTGAATAACTGAACGCCGGGAATAAACGGCGGTACGATCACAAAATTAAACACAGAGACATTAAACCCGGTGACGCCGTACTTCTTCGTAACCTGGGAGTGCCGGGAAAACATAAATTGGCTGACCGAGGGAGGGAGTGTACGAGGTAGCCTCACAAATGCCTGGCCTTCCAGTCTACTGCATCAAGGACTCGGAGGGTCGGGTGAAGACATGGCACCGGAATCATTTGCTCCCTATTCCCTGAGTGGAAGAGGGGGATTTGGAGTGGCCGGCATCCCCGTTGGATGGGGAAGGGACTTTGGAAGACAACATACCAGGGAACGCAACCGTTCAAGAAGATCCACAAGAGGGAACCTCTCAAAGGGGCCCTCAACAGAGTGTACCTCCCGATGGAGCTACGGGTAAAGGGCGCGGGGAGCATTCACCCCAGGGGGTGGCTCCAGAAAATTCGTCACTGGACCCACTAAGCCCGTGTTTTGCACCAAGTCGGAATAATTTAGAGACTGTAACCCCCTCAAGGGAAGAGCTCGAGGTTCAAGACCAAAATTGTCACTCCCCCAAGGGAGTGACCGAACAGTCGTTAAGGCGAAGCCAAAGGAATGGGCAACCTCCCATGAGGATGGCCTACGATCAGTTTGGGGCACCCCACTATGAGGCTCAGCAGTGGGCCCGCAGCCACGTACAATCAGTAATTGTGATGTTCAGCGAAATGTACAATCTGATTTAAGACAGTGATGTGTCATGTGTTATGCAATTTTTCATTATATAATGTTGTACCAGTTCAAAGGTATTGTCCAAGCGGGGACGTTGGAATCCACAGGGGGAGGATGTAGCCGGACTCCGTTTTTCCCCAATTGGATGAAGGGGAGGTGCACCTAGGGATTG